>NC_086446.1:765427918-765727918 GCF_028390025.1 Pseudophryne corroboree
CTTCCTCTCAGGGAGGACCTGTTGCAGCAGGGGCCCTGCGTATTCCAAGACTTACCGCGGCTACGTTTGACGGCATGGCGGTTGAACACCGAATCCTAGCTGGGAAAGGTATTCCAGAGGAAGTCATCCCTACTCTGATAAAGGCTAGGAAGGAGGTGACGGCGAAACATTATCACCGTATCTGGAGGAAGTATGTATCTTGGTGTGAAGCCAAGAATGCTCCTACGGAGGATTTCCATCTGGGCCGTTTTCTCCACTTTCTACAGACAGGAGTGGGTATGGGCCTGAAGTTAGGCTCCATTAAGGTACAGATTTTGGCCCTATGTATATTCTTTCAGAAGGAATTGGCTTCTCTCCCAGAAGTCCAGACTTTTGTGAAGGGAGTGCTGCACATCCAGCCTCCTTTTGTGCCCCCTGTGGCACCATGGGACCTTAACGTGGTGTTAAGGTTCCTAAAATCTCACTGGTTTGAACCTCTTCAAAACGGTGGAATTCAAATTTCTCACTTGGAAGGTGGTCATGTTATTGGCCTTGGCATCTGCAAGGCGGGTGTCCGAATTGGCGGCCTTGTCTCACAAGAGCCCCTATTTGATTTTCCATGTGGATAGAGCTCGTCCTCAATTTTTGCCTAAGGTGGTTTCTTCATTTCATATGAACCAACCTATTGTGGTGCCAGTGGCTACGGGCGACTTGGAGGACTCCAAGTCCCTGGATGTAGTCAGGGCCTTAAAAATGTATGTAGCCAGGACGGCTAGGGTTAGGAAAACAGAGGCTCTGTTTGTCCTGTGTGCAGCCAACAAGGTTGGTGCTCCTGCTTCTAAGCAGACTATTGCTCGCTGGATCTGTAATACGATTCAGCAGGCTCATTCTACGGCTGGATTGCCGTTACCAAATTCGGTAAAGGCCCATTCCACTAGGAAGGTGGGCTCTTCTTGGGCGGCTGCCCGAGGCGTCTCGGCATTACAGCTTTGCCCAGCAGCTACTTGGTCAGGGGCAAACACGTTTGCAAAATTCTACAAGTTTGATACCCTGGCTAATGAGGACCTCGCGTTTGCTCAATCGGTGCTGCAGAGTCATCCGCACTCTCCCGCCCGGTTTGGAGCTTTGGTATAAACCCCATGGTCCTTACGGAGTCCCCAGCATCCTCTAGGACGTAAGAGAAAATAAGATTTTAAACCTACCGGTAAATCTTTTTCTCCTAGTCCGTAGAGGATGCTGGGCGCCCGTCCCAGTGCGGACTAAATCTGAAAGACTTGTATATAGTTGTTGCTTACATAAGGGTTATGTTACAGTTGAGATCGGTCTTTGACTGATACTGTTTTTTGTTCATACTGTTAACTGGTTGCGTGTGTTCTAGGTTATATGGTATGGATGGTGTGGGCTGGTATGAATCTTGCCCTTAGATTAACAAAATCCTTTCCTCATATTGTCCATCTCCTCTGGGCACTGTTTCTCTAACTGAGATCTGGAGGAGGGGCATAGAGGGAGGAGCCAGTGCACACCCATACTAAAAGTTCTTTATAGTGCCCATGTCTCCTGCGGAGCCTGTCCATACCCCATGGTCCTTACGGAGTCCCCAGCATCCTCTACGGACTAGGAGAAAAAGATTTACCGGTAGGTTTAAAATCTTATTTTATACCACAATTATGCACTTAACTTGAAAGCTCATTGTTATTCAGTTACAATACCCTTTATTAAACAACACGGTTCACTATATTGCCATAACAAGGATTCAAACCTATAACCTGTTGAATTCCAATAAAACATCCTACTCATTAAGCTATTTGATCCTGCATAAAAAGGTACTTTGTAAAAAAAAAAATTATAATCAACATTGTAATTGAGCAGATCAATGTAGTGCGCAGCCACACGTTCAATCCCTTGCAACCACACACTACATAGATCTGCTCAGCCGCAATGCTGATAATTTTTCAAAAAGTACAAGGTAAGCTTCAAATAGTTAGAATTCTCTAGCTTAGAATTAGCTACCTTTCTATGAATAGACTAGCTGCAATGCTACAGACGATGTGTTCGAATCCTGGATATGTCAGCATCCTGAAATGTAATAAATAACAGTGTAACAGGTCATGAGCTGCTGGGATTTAAAAAAGGGGGGAAGCTGCAAGTGAAATTCATTTAGACAGATAATTGACAAGTGCCACCAACAGCGCCCCCTACCCTGCAGCACTATGTGCGGTGCCCCCTCCACACACACCTAGCTACGGCCCTGGCTATAATAACCCCAGCTCAGGGGCAGATTAAAAGAGGTGGGGGCTTGGCACGGCATGGAGTAGGCAGCATAGTGCTGTAGCTCCCATCTAAAAATCCTTGAACTCATCCTGTCTCCCGGTGATGAGGCTGTTCCCGCTCCTGATACTGTGGGAACCCCCTGTGCCTGCCCTGTGACACGCTGAGCTGCTGTGAGCTGCCTCGCTGACCGGATTTGGAAGCGCCAGCGGGGGAAGCCCTGTCAGCGCTACAGACCTTCAGCCGCGCGGGATCACGGAAGTGCCCTACCGCGCGCTGCCCCCTGCTAGTTCCTTGGTGTGGCAGTGTCCGGGACCTTACCTGTGTCCGCAGCGGCTGCACAGCGCTACTGACCGTGCGGTCTCACCTCGGTGGAGCCTGGCTGGGTCAATCTCCTGCTCCCGCCAGCGCCATTTTGGACACGTGCGCCCGTGTTCTATGAGTGCCTCCTGCCCTGCGTGGATTTCCTCACACCCCTAAGGTACTGCGGATGATTATTTCTCCAGAGGAGGGGGGGACACTGTGAATCGCTGCTGCCAGCATGGAGGCTCAGTTTCTATCTCTCATTTGATTAGTGAGTCTGCAAATGGCTCTGTGACATTAAGGAGCAGATACCTTCTGTGAACCTCTTGGTCTCTGCAATCTGTACACTTCTACTCTTCTACTCTCACTGAATCACAGTGCTTGTTGTGCTTATTGGCTGTCCTGCATATTTTGTTTAGTGCCTGACCGTGTTCAGTGTGTGCACCATGCTATATTTCATCTGCTAATTCTCCAGAGTGCCTGTCATACTGTACATCCTCCATAGTGTGGGACCGTGCCATTGTGTATACTCTTTTTACTATTGGAGGAGCGGTCTTATATCTACGTATACTGTGTGCTGTGGGGTCCAACTTACATCCTTTGTGTTATCCTATACTAAGTATGGGGAAAACCGGCAATGCAGCTAGAGCTGCAGCTCGTTTGGAAAGATTTGCTAGAAATAATCAAGTGCCGACACCCCCACCTGCCCAGGGTGCCTCCCCTCCCTCTCCACAGACCGTTTCAGAGGAACCCTCCGCAACTTATGTTATGCAGTCTACTCAACAGATCCGGCAAGCCATCACTACATCCGAACAGAGGGTGATTGACAAGATCGCTCAAGTTCAAGCTGATGTGCAAGTAACAATAAAAGCAGGGGAATTACTTAACTAGCGCTCTCTGGTATTCTGTTCTTTGATGAACTCCAACAATCATTTCCTCATAAAGAAGTCGTTATACCAGATATGCAAGATGAGAAAAATTCATATAGTGAAGTATAGTTTAATACATAGAACAAACACAAATAAGTTAAAATGACAATTTCTACATGAATTTGTACAATAGCCCCTTTAAAGATGGGCAATTCGTCAGATATCCGATCAGGAGAACAATTACCGGAGATGTTGGAACTGAAAACAGTTCAATAACAGCAAAAAAAGTCAGTGGGAAAAGATTCCTGGGATGTTCCCACAGGCAAGCAGCTGTCCCGGTAGTCGTCACCGTTTTCAGGTAAGCTGAACGTGGACATCTGACACGTTCAGCTTACCTGAAAACGGGATGCTATTCTTCGCCTGGTGCGGGTACATAGTCCGCTGAAGTTCGAGGATCACTCTGTGGCAGTTTTTCCTGACTTTGCCATGGACGTACAAAAACCCAGATCCCAATTTTTACAGATTAAACAGAAACTGAGAGACAGACAAATCCAGTACTCTATGTTGATCCCAGCTCGACTACGTGTGGTGTACGAGGGCTCTACGCACTTTTTCAACTCTCCGAGAGAATCTGAAGCGTGATTGGAACAGAGGCCCCACGCTCCTCGCTGAAACCGTCCTGATGTCTATGTCCTTTGTGATAACACCTAACCCATTTTTTTTCTTTTACAGGTTTCTTCTTGTGTATAGGTTTTTGTGCCTAGGTATTTTAAAAGTTTGGAGGTTTGCTACTATGCCTTATTACTGGGGGCCATCCTTTTTTTATTGGGAGGCCTTTGCTAGGATATAGCGTTTAGGAGTGTTTTTCATTCCTAATAATCCCCCTTTCACTATTTTGGCGTTTAGTTTAAGTGACGGGAGTTATAGTTGGGTTATAAGTATATCTAGGTTCCCCATGGATATACAGGGTGGGGGTGGTTGGGTTTTTATTTTCTTGTTGTTATTTTTTCTTTCAATTTAATTCACTTTAAGGTATGGTCATGTGCTGTTTATTATTTGTGTTTGAAGGGTACTTGCAATGTTCTATTGGAGAAATTTTGGTGCCTACAGTTGGTGACTCTTTTTTTTTTTTATAGGTGTGCAGCTGCTGATCTTCGGTTCATATACTATGCTGTGTCTCCCCCTATTGCTGAGTCTCCTCCTTCTCTCCCTTCTATTTTCTATTTTTCTCCTGTTTCTCTTTTCAATCTCTTCCAATGCCGGTGATACTTGAGGGGCTCCACCTACTCGGCTGAAACGTAAGAGGTCTCAACAACAAAATAAAGAAAGCGCTGGTCTTATCGTAAGTAAAAAAGTATAAAGCGGATATTGGCCCTCATTCCGAGTTGTTCGCTCACTAGCTGCTTTTAGCAGCATTGCACACGCTAAGCCGCCGCCTACTGGGAGTGTATCTTAGCATAGCAGAATTGCGAACGAAAGATTCGCAAAATTGCGAATAGAAATTTCTTAGCAGTTTCTGAGTAGCTTGACACTTACTCTGCCACTGCGATCAGTTCAGTCAGTTTCGTTCCTGGTTTGACGTCCCAAACACACCCAGCGTTCGCCCAGACACTCCCCCGTTTCTCCAGCCACTCCCGCGTTTTTCCCAGAACGGCAGCGTTTTTTCACACACTCCCATAAAACGGCCAGTTTCCGCCCAGAAACACCCACTTCCTGTCAATCACACTCCGATCACCAGAACGAAGAAAAATCCTTGTAATGCCGTGAGTAAAATACCTAACTTTTGAGTAAAATAACTAAGCGCATGCGCTCTGCGAACATTGCGTATGTGCAGTAAGCGACTAATCGCAATATAGCGAATTTCGGCAACGAGCTAACAACTCGGAATGAGGGCCTTTGTCTGCTTCTCAGAGACTCATCTTACTGGTAGCAAGACGTTAGCCTTGAAAAACCGTGGGTGGGGTGGTTGTTCCATTTTACCTTCTCACAAAATGCCAGGGGAGTCTCCGTGTTAATTAAAAAATTTGTAAACTTTCATTTGGAATATAGCCAAATAGATCAGTACGGCCGCTTTGTCTTCCTTAGGGCTTTTGTTAACCCTTACTTTTTGAATATTCTTGCAGTATATTCCTCCCCCCCCCCCCCCCCCCCCCCTTATAATTATGAGGTTTTGATACAGGTTGTATAATTTATCGCATTGTCACCCTCCACTCCCACGATTTGTGTTGGGGACTATAAATATGTAATGGACCTAATTTTAGATAGATGGAGAGAAAATCCCCACGCTGATCTCTCTTCTTCTTCCCCAACCCCTTTTTCTAAATTGGTGGTTCAACTTGGCTTAGTTATGTTTGGAGAGTTAGATTCCCCAGGGAAAGCCAGTACTCTTGCTACTCAGCTACCTTTAAAACATTTTCTCGTATAGATTTGGCTCTTCTATTCCCTAAGGTGGTTCAGGTTAGCTACTTGCCCAGAGGGATCTCTGATCACTTCGCTGTTTTATTAATATTAGATAACTTGGCTCCTCAGGGTGTTCAGCTCTGGAAACTTAACCCATTTTGGCTGTCAGTAATGGATGGTGGGGCTGATATACTTGATGTTTGGCTGGATTTCCATGACCATAATGCTTTTTATTCTACCCCCACTATTAAACATGACACATTTAAAGCTTCTGTTCGTGGTTCCCTTATCAAAAAAGTGGCAGCTATTAAACAATACAGTAGAGAGGAGGAGGGTCGTATTAAACGAACCTGTTGTCTATTAGAGGCTGAATATATTATGCTTCGATCCCTCTCTGTGCATGACCATTGGGAGGTGGCGAGAAAGGAATGGGCACAGTTTCTATTAGATAAATTCAAGCGTAGGTTGTTATTCTCCAGACACACTTTGTATTCACAGGCTGAGGTGGGTGGCAGCTATCTTGCCTTTCTCTCCAAGGAGTTGATGGGCAGTGTCACTGTCCAACAAATATATGACTCTCGGGGGGACCTGAAATACTCATGTTCTGATATTAATGATATTAAGTTTTTTTTCTGCCTATTTTTCTTCATTGTACACTTCCAGAGTGTCTTATACCGCAGATCAATTGAGTGATTACCTTTCCCAAATTCAATTGCTGCAATTATCTGAAGAATCCATAGATTTTTTTGGACTCCCCCTTTTATGGTTGAGGAACTAGACGCTGCTATAACTTCGTTTCCTAACAACAAGGCCCTTGGGTGTGACAGAATACCCATCGAACTATATAAACAGTTTAGGGAATGTTATACCCCAGATCTAGTTGAGTTATTTAATGCTCTCATTGAATATGGTTCTTTGCCCCCCTCAATGTCTGAGACCATTATAATTGTAATTCTTAAACCAGGTAAGGACCCCACCTCCCCAGACTCTTACTGCACTATCTCTTTACTCTCCACAGACGTTAAAATTTTAGCCAAAGTTCTAGCCATCCGTCTGAATTCTGTAATCACGTCTATTGTCCACAATGACCAGACGGGTTTTATGTAGAGATGAGCGGGTTCGGTTTCTCTGAATCCGAACCCGCACGAACTTCATGTTTTTTTTCACGGGTCCGAGCGACTCGGATCTTCCCGCCTTGCTCGGTTAACCCGAGCGCGCCCGAACGTCATCATGACGCTGTCGGATTCTCGCGAGACTCGGATTCTATATAAGGAGCCGCGCGTCGCCGCCATTTTCACACGTGCATTGAGATTGATAGGAAGAGGACGTGGCTGGCGTCCTCTCCATTTAGATTAGGAGAGAGAGAGAGAGATTGACCTGAGGCTGATACTGTAGAAGAGAGTGCAGAGTTTAGTGACTGACCACAGTGACCACCAGCAGTGCAGTTGTTTTATTTAATATATCCGTTCTCTGCCTGAAAAAAACGGTACACACAGTGACTCAGTCACATACCATATCTGTGTGCACTGCTCAGCCCAGTGTGCTGCATGCCTGCATCATCTATGTATATATTATATATCTGACTGTGCTCAGCTCACACAGCTTATAATTGTGGGGGAGACTGGGGAGCACTGCAGTGCCAGTTATAGGTTATAGCAGGAGCCAGGAGTACAAGACAGTCACATACCATATCTGTGTGCACTGCTCAGCCCAGTGTGCTGCATCATCTATGTATATATATTATATATCTGACTGTGCTCAGCTCACACAGCTTATAATTGTGGGGGAGACTGGGGAGCACTGCAGTGCCAGTTATAGGTTATAGCAGGAGCCAGGAGTACATATTATATTAAAATTAAACAGTGCACACTTTTGCTGCAGGAGTGCCACTGCCAGTGTGACTGACCAGTGACCTGACCACACTGACCACCAGTATAGTTAGTAGTATACTATATTGTGATTGCCTGAAAAAGTTACACTCGTCGTGTGACTTCACTTGTGTGGTGTTTTTTTTTTTATTCTATAAAAAACTCATTCTGCTGACAGACAGTGTCCAGCAGGTCCGTCATTATATAATATATATACCTGTCCGGCTGCAGTAGTGATATATATATATTTTTTATATCATTATTTATCATCCAGTCGCAGCAGACACAGTACGGTAGTTCACGGCTGTAGCTACCTCTGTGTCGGCACTCGGCAGTCCATCCATAATTGTATACCACCTACCCGTGGTTTTTTTTCTTTCTTCTTTATACATACATACTACTACATCTCTTTATCAACCAGTCTATATTAGCAGCAGACACAGTACAGTACGGTAGTTCACGGCTGTGGCTACCTCTGTGTCGGCACTCGGCAGTCCGTCCATAATTGTATACCACCTAACCGTGGTTTTTTTTTCTTTCTTCTTCATACATACATACTACGACATCTCTTTATCAACCAGTCTATATTAGCAGCAGACACAGTACAGTACGGTAGTTCACGGCTGTGGCTACCTCTGTGTCGGCACTCGGCAGTCCGTCCATAATTGTATACCACCTAACCGTGGTTTTTTTTTCTTTCTTCTTTATACATACATACTACGACATCTCTTTATCAACCAGTCTATATTAGCAGCAGACACAGTACAGTACGGTAGTTCACGGCTGTGGCTACCTCTGTGTCGGCACTCGGCAGTCCGTCCATAATTGTATACCACCTAACCGTGGTTTTTTTTTCTTTCTTCTTCATACATACATACTACGACATCTCTTTATCAACCAGTCTATATTAGCAGCAGACACAGTACAGTACGGTAGTTCACGGCTGTGGCTACCTCTGTGTCGGCACTCGGCAGTCCGTCCATAATTGTATACCACCTACCCGTGGTTTTTTTTTCTTTCTTCTTTATACATACATACTACTACATCTCTTTATCAACCAGTCTATATTAGCAGCAGACACAGTACAGTACGGTAGTTCACGGCTGTGGCTACCTCTGTGTCGGCACTCGGCAGTCCGTCCATAATTGTATACCACCTAACCGTGGTTTTTTTTTCTTTCTTCTTCATACATATATACTACGACATCTCTTTATCAACCAGTCTATATTAGCAGCAGACACAGTACGGTAGTTCACGGCTGTAGCTACCTCTGTGTCGGCACTCGGCAGTCCGTCCATAATTGTATACTAGTATCCATCCATCTCCATTGTTTACCTGAGGTGCCTTTTAGTTGTGCCTATTAAAATATGGAGAACAAAAATGTTGAGGTTCCAAAATTAGGGAAAGATCAAGATCCACTTCCACCTCGTGCTGAAGCTGCTGCCACTAGTCATGGCCGAGACGATGAAATGCCAGCAACGTCGTCTGCCAAGGCCGATGCCCAATGTCATAGTACAGAGCATGTCAAATCCAAAACACCAAATATCAGTAAAAAAAGGACTCCAAAACCTAAAATAAAATTGTCGGAGGAGAAGCGTAAACTTGCCAATATGCCATTTACCACACGGAGTGGCAAGGAACGGCTGAGGCCCTGGCCTATGTTCATGGCTAGTGGTTCAGCTTCACATGAGGATGGAGGCACTCAGCCTCTCGCTAGAAAAATGAAAAGACTCAAGCTGGCAAAAGCAGTAGCACCGCAAAGAACTGTGCGTTCTTCGAAATCCCAAATCCACAAGGAGAGTCCAATTGTGTCGGTTGCGATGCCTGACCTTCCCAACACTGGACGTGAAGAGCATGCGCCTTCCACCATTTGCACGCCCCCTGCAAGTGCTGGAAGGAGCACCCGCAGTCCAGTTCCTGATAGTCAGATTGAAGATGTCAGTGTTGAAGTACACCAGGATGAGGAGGATATGGGTGTTGCTGGCGCTGGGGAGGAAATTGACCAGGAGGATTCTGATGGTGAGGTGGTTTGTTTAAGTCAGGCACCCGGGGAGACACCTGTTGTCCGTGGGAGGAATATGGCCGTTGACATGCCTGGTGAAAATACCAAAAAAATCAGCTCTTCGGTGTGGAACTATTTCAACAGAAATGCGGACAACAGGTGTCAAGCCGTGTGTTCCCTTTGTCAAGCTGTAATAAGTAGGGGTAAGGACGTTAACCACCTCGGAACATCCTCCCTTATACGTCACCTGCAGCGCATTCATAATAAGTCAGTGACAAGTTCAAAAACTTTGGGCGACAGCGGAAGCAGTCCACTGACCAGTAAATCCCTTCCTCCTGTAACCAAGCTCACGCAAACCACCCCACCAACTCCCTCAGTGTCAATTTCCTCCTTCCCCAGGAATGCCAATAGTCCTGCAGGCCATGTCACTGGCAATTCTGACGAGTCCTCTCCTGCCTGGGATTCCTCCGATGCATCCTTGCGTGTAACGCCTACTGCTGCTGGCGCTGCTGTTGTTGCTGCTGGGAGTCGATGGTCATCCCAGAGGGGAAGTCGTAAGCCCACTTGTACTACTTCCAGTAAGCAATTGACTGTTCAACAGTCCTTTGCGAGGAAGATGAAATATCACAGCAGTCATCCTGCTGCAAAGCGGATAACTGAGGCCTTGACAACTATGTTGGTGTTAGACGTGCGTCCGGTATCCGCCGTTAGTTCACAGGGAACTAGACAATTTATTGAGGCAGTGTGCCCCCGTTACCAAATACCATCTAGGTTCCACTTCTCTAGGCAGGCGATACCGAGAATGTACACGGACGTCAGAAAAAGACTCACCAGTGTCCTAAAAAATGCAGTTGTACCCAATGTCCACTTAACCACGGACATGTGGACAAGTGGAGCAGGGCAGGGTCAGGACTATATGACTGTGACAGCCCACTGGGTAGATGTATGGACTCCCGCCGCAAGAACAGCAGCGGCGGCACCAGTAGCAGCATCTCGCAAACGCCAACTCTTTCCTAGGCAGGCTACGCTTTGTATCACCGGTTTCCAGAATACGCACACAGCTGAAAACCTCTTACGGCAACTGAGGAAGATCATCGCGGAATGGCTTACCCCAATTGGACTCTCCTGTGGATTTGTGGCATCGGACAACGCCAGCAATATTGTGTGTGCATTAAATATGGGCAAATTCCAGCACGTCCCATGTTTTGCACATACCTTGAATTTGGTGGTGCAGAATTATTTAAAAAACGACAGGGGCGTGCAAGAGATGCTGTCGGTGGCCAGAAAAATTGCGGGACACTTTCGGCGTACAGGCACCACGTACAGAAGACTGGAGCACCACCAAAAACTACTGAACCTGCCCTGCCATCATCTGAAGCAAGAAGTGGTAACGAGGTGGAATTCAACCCTCTATATGCTTCAGAGGTTGGAGGAGCAGCAAAAGGCCATTCAAGCCTATACAATTGAGCACGATATAGGAGGTGGAATGCACCTGTCTCAAGCGCAGTGGAGAATGATTTCAACGTTGTGCAAGGTTCTGATGCCCTTTGAACTTGCCACACGTGAAGTCAGTTCAGACACTGCCAGCCTGAGTCAGGTCATTCCCCTCATCAGGCTTTTGCAGAAGAAGCTGGAGACATTGAAGGAGGAGCTAACACGGAGCGATTCCGCTAGGCATGTGGGACTTGTGGATGGAGCCCTTAATTCGCTTAACAAGGATTCACGGGTGGTCAATCTGTTGAAATCAGAGCACTACATTTTGGCCACCGTGCTCGATCCTAGATTTAAAGCCTACCTTGGATCTCTCTTTCCGGCAGACACAAGTCTGCTGGGGTTGAAAGACCTGCTGGTGAGAAAATTGTCAAGTCAAGCGGAACGCGACCTGTCAACATCTCCTCCTTCACATTCTCCCGCAACTGGGGGTGCGAGGAAAAGGCTCAGAATTCCGAGCCCACCCGCTGGCGGTGATGCAGGGCAGTCTGGAGCGACTGCTGATGCTGACATCTGGTCCGGACTGAAGGACCTGACAACGATTACGGACATGTCGTCTACTGTCACTGCATATGATTCTCTCACCATTGAAAGAATGGTGGAGGATTATATGAGTGACCGCATCCAAGTAGGCACGTCACACAGTCCATACTTATACTGGCAGGAAAAAGAGGCAATTTGGAGGCCATTGCACAAACTGGCTTTATTCTACCTAAGTTGCCCTCCCACAAGTGTGTACTCCGAAAGAGTGTTTAGTGCCGCCGCTCACCTTGTCAGCAATCGGCGTACGAGGTTACATCCAGAAAATGTGGAGAAGATGATGTTCATTAAAATGAATTATAATCAATTCCTCTGCGGAGACATTGACCAGCAGCAATTGCCTCCACAAAGTACACAGGGAGCTGAGATGGTGGATTCCAGTGGGGACGAATTGATAATCTGTGAGGAGGGGGATGTACACGGTGATATATCGGAGGGTGATGATGAGGTGGACATCTTGCCTCTGTAGAGCCAGTTTGTGCAAGGAGAGATTAATTGCTTCTTTTTTGGGGGGGGTCCAAACCAACCCGTCATATCAGTCACAGTCGTGTGGCAGACCCTGTCACTGAAATGATGGGTTGGTTAAAGTGTGCATGTCCTGTTTTGTTTATACAACATAAGGGTGGGTGGGAGGGCCCAAGGACAATTCCATCTTGCACCTCTTTTTTCTTTTATTTTTCTTTGCGTCATGTGCTGTTTGGGGAGGGTTTTTTGGAAGGGACATCCTGCGTGACACTGCAGTGCCACTCCTAAATGGGCCCGGTGTTTGTGTCGGCCACTAGGGTCGCTAATCTTACTCACACAGTCAGCTACCTCATTGCGCCTCTTTTTTTCTTTGCGTCATGTGCTGATTGGGGAGGGTTTTTTGGAAGGGACATCCTGCGTGACACTGCAGTGCCACTCCTAAATGGGCCCGGTGTTTGTGTCGGCCACTAGGGTCGCTAATCTTACTCACACAGTCAGCTACCTCATTGCGCCTCTTTTTTTCTTTGCGTCATGTGCTGATTGGGGAGGGTTTTTTGGAAGGGACATCCTGCGTGACACTGCAGTGCCACTCCTAAATGGGCCCGGTGTTTGTGTCGGCCACTAGGGTCGCTAATCTTACTCACACAGTCAGCTACCTCATTGCGCCTCTTTTTTTCTTTGCGTCATGTGCTGATTGGGGAGGGTTTTTTGGAAGGGACATCCTGCGTGACACTGCAGTGCCACTCCTAAATGGGCCCGGTGTTTGTGTCGGCCACTAGGGTCGCTAATCTTACTCACACAGTCAGCTACCTCATTGCGCCTCTTTTTTTCTTTGCGTCATGTGCTGATTGGGGAGGGTTTTTTGGAAGGGACATCCTGCGTGACACTGCAGTGCCACTCCTAAATGGGCCCGGTGTTTGTGTCGGCCACTAGGGTCGCTAATCTTACTCACACAGCTACCTCATTGCGCCTCTTTTTTTCTTTGCGTCATGTGCTGATTGGGGAGGGTTTTTTGGAAGGGACATCCTGCGTGACACTGCAGTGCCACTCCTAAATGGGCCCGGTGTTTGTGTCGGCCACTAGGGTCGCTTATCTTACTCACACAGTCAGCTACCTCATTGCGCCTCTTTTTTTCTTTGCGTCATGTGCTGATTGGGGAGGGTTTTTTGGAAGGGACATCCTGCGTGACACTGCAGTGCCACTCCTAGATGGGCCAGGTGTTTGTGTCGGCCACTAGTGTCGCTTAGCTTAGTCATCCAGCGACCTTGGTGCAAATTTTAGGACTAAAAATAATATTGTGAGGTGTGAGGTATTCAGAATAGACTGAAAATGAGTGGAAATTATGGTTTTTGAGGTTAATAATAATATGGGATCAAAATGACCCCCAAATTCTATGATTTAAGCTGTTTTTTAGTGTTTTTTTTAAAAAACACCCGAATCCAAAACACACCCGAATCCGACAAAAAAAATTCGGTGAGGTTTTGCCAAAACGCGGTCGAACCCAAAACACGGCCGCGGAACCGAACCCAAAACCAAAACACAAAACCCAAAAAATTTCAGGCGCTCATCTCTAGTTTTATGACGGGGAAGTCTACGGTACAGAACCTCCGCAATCTCTTTTGTCATATACAGAGGGATGACCGACCCGAGTCTGGGGCAGTGGTGGTATCCTTGGATGCGGGCAAGGCCTTTGACTCGGTAGAATGGGCATATTTATGGAAAGTGCTTAATAAGTTCGCCTTCGGTCATAAATTTATTCGATGGGTCCAGTTGCTATATTCTTGCTATATTCTATCTCCGTCAATGGTCACGTGTCGAGACCCTTTTCATTGTTGAGGGGTACGAGGCAGGGTTGCCCGCTCTCTCCGGCTTTGTTTGCCCTTGCCATTGAGCATCTAGCAAGCTGTTTGTGTATGTCCTCAGATATTGAGAGTATTAAGGTTGGGGACCATATAGATGTTGTCGCGCTCTATGCTGACGACATGCTTTTATTCCATAGAGACTCTGGGAACTCATTATTCTCTATATTACAGATCATTAATCTCTTCGGGACCTACTCTGGCTTACAAATAAATTGGAACAAGTCCAGTATCTACCCTACATCTGGTATACTCCTTGCTGTGACGGACCCTAGTCCACTGCAGTCCGCTGCAGTGGACTCTCCGATTTAAATATTTGGGAATTTGGATCTCTCCTGCCCACAGGATTATGTTGCACTGAATGTGGAGCCTGTCACAGCTGACTTTAAAAAGAAAACTAATTTGTGGAAGAAACTCCCACTTACCGTTATGGTCCATATTAATCTAATCAAAATGTATATTCAGCCCAGGTATCTATATTTACTGAAGCATTCCCCTGTATATATACACCTAAAAAAAATATTTTCTACTATTGATAGTGTTCTATCCTCCTTTATATGGGGTAGTAGGGCACCCAGAGTAGCCATGAAAGCTTTGGTTTGGTCCAAACTGGATGGTGGGCTAGATCTTTCCAATATGAGCATATATTATTTGGCCTCTTAACTGGTCCATCTCTCTAGTTGGAACTTGGATAGGGGTGATGCTACGTTCTCTGGGTTCTATGCCAAGTGGGTGGGGTTCCCTCTCTCCCGCTTCAATTTCTGCTATCTGGTTCTGCTACTTCTGGTCTTCCTCCTAGCCTCCGGCAGGCTCTCTTGGTGTGGCGTACAACGCACACCTTTTTTCACTGGCATGACCTTGATGAGGAGACACCCTTGTGGTTTAACGCTTCATATAAAGAATTACTTCCTTTGTCTCCAGATAATTAATGGCTGAAGGTGGGAATTACAACAGTAACTCAGCTGTATGATAGTGGTAGCTTAAGGTCTTTTGAACAGCTACGACGGGACTATGATGTCGCTAATTCTGCCTTTTTCCGCTACCTTCAGTTACGCCATGCATTACAAGCTCAGTTTGGTAAAGCGCCCCTAGCTATTTCACTGTCTCCAGTCAAACAAGTGCTTCTTAATTTGGGCTCCAAGGGGCACGTCTCTACGGTGTATGCTGCATTGAATGGACGTATCAATTTACATCTATTTGACCCTTGGAAAACTAAATGGGAACACAATTTAGGTGAACTTTCTGATGAGCAATGGACGCAAGTGCTATGTTCCATTAAGTATACTACCCCATGCGTCAGATACAGGCAGATTTATTTCTATATAATGCACAGAGTATATCGTACTACAGTTATGCTCCACAGGGCTCACCTTCGTTTTGACACGTGCTGTCCAAAGTGTGGGGTGGAGGGGGCTGATTTCTGGCACCTCTTGTGGTCGTGCTCAAAGGTACTACCCTTTTGGACTACAGTTTGGGGTGATGTTACTCTTACAGAACCGTCCCTACCTATGCTAGACCCTAGACTGTGTCTATTCGGGTTGGATATCGAAGAGATGCACTCATTGGTCCTATACCGATATGTTTTGTGTTTAACCCCTATGGCACAGGTATTAATAGCAAGGAAATGGCTTTCACCTGAAACACCCATTGTCTCCCACTGAAGAGCTCTAGTCAATGATGTCTCTGGCCATGAGAGATGTTTAGATCTCGGGGTGCAATGTCTAAATACCATGATAAATGGGACAGATGGAACTTTTTGGTGTGGGATGGTCGGGGTGAGGAAGAGCTGAGTGAGATTTGATAATAGAGCTCAGGGGTCAGACACTCACCTTGTAGTTTAACCGGACCGAGATCTTCATACACACTTTCTATGCTGTACACCTTTTTTTTCTTTCCCATTAAATTTGTCTACATTTTCTTGTATCATCCTTCTCTCCGTGACTAATGGTGTTTTGTCTGTATGTTTGTTTGTGAAAAACTTCTAATAAATAATACCCAATTAAAAAAAAAAAAAAGAGAGGAGGGGGGCACACTCTGTTTAGCAGGGTATATTCTGTCATTATGACAAAGTCTACTGCACATGCACAGGGCTCTTGGACCATGCCACATTCCCAGTGACTTCTCTACTGCGTATGTGAAAATCATCGGGAAAATGGACACCGCATCGTCATGGGACTCTAGAGAGGTAAGTAATTATACATGGGTGTGTGGTGTGGGCCCCCAGGGGCCAGTGTGCACCACCACCCTGCACTAATAACCCACTAATGATATTAAGTTATAAATGTATTTAATCACAGGTTCGACAAGTGTCTTCTCAATGGCAACCCCAAATAAACCAACCTTCATAGGAGAAGCATTTTATTTCAGTCAAATTACTAAAAACCCATACATCCACCCAAAATTTCTACACTGCTGGCTACCTCCATAGTAAGTGCTGGACTGGTTGCTTATTACATTCAGGGCAGTCAGATGCATCATCACTACATGTCTGCAACAATGTAACAAGTGTAAAATATACCCTTTGGAGTAAATAAATGAGCCAGGTTGCATAATTGGTAATAACCAGGATAAAGGCCCATTCTTCATTAGAAATGTCCACATCCCATTTACCCCTGACGGAACAAGCCATTCAGAGATATTTACGACAACATTTAGGCATATAATAAAGATCTGGCTTTACAAGAGACCACCTTATTCAATGGTGGGCGAAAGTCAATCAACAGAAGCAGTGTACCCCTGAATTGAGCTATAATCACGTGATGTAATTTGGGGTACCATTAGAAATTAGGAACATTGGACGTCATTCAGTAAGGATTGTAGGCTTTGTGAATTGCAATTCGGGCGATGATCGAATGACTGCGATTGCGCAGCATTCACACTGCGCTCATGCTAGCAAAAATAGAGACTAAAATTGCGTACAGATCGTGATCACAATGCAGCCGCTGTTTCACAGGAAGCCGGCATTTCTGGGTGTGTCTGAAAAAACGCAGGTGTGCCCAGGTGGTTTTATGGAGGGCCTCTGACGTTAGCGATGACCACTTCCAGCCTCTTGTGTAGCAAAAATTGTGGATGACCTGGCCTGGCGCAGATAGGAAAAATCTTTGATGTTCCGGTAATTGCGTATAGTTTTGCGATCAGCCCGCATATTGCGATGCATTCACAAATTTTACAGTGGGCGTTTTTTCTCTAATTCTGGGCGGCCAGTTGGCTGCGACTGAACCCGGATAAAACAGAGGTCCTTATGATAAGACCGCAGCATAGCCAACCAACTGGTGCTTACACTCGGGGATTCAGAATTACAGACCAGTGATCGTGTGCGGAATCTTGGTGTTGTCCTGGATGGTGGCTTGACACTTAAACATCAGATATCAGCCACAATCAAATCCTCATTCTTTCACCTGAGAAACAAAGCCAGAATCAAGCACTTAATTTCCTCAGATGATCTGCCAAAAGTCATCCACGCATTTGTATCATCTCGATTAGACTACTGTAATGTCCTCCTACCTTGGTCTCCCAGCAAAAGAATTGCACCGCTTACAGCTGATGCAAAACGCAGCTGCCAGGCTGTTACCCAACCAGCCCCGTTCTAGCCACAGTACACCCATCCTCTATTCCCTTCACTGGCTGCCTGTAAGATGGCGAATCATCTTCAAGATTGGCTTACTGAGTTTCAAAGCATTACATGACCAGGGCCCAAGGTACCTGAAGCAGCTTCTGACCCCATACTGCCCCACTCGATTACTGCGATCTGTAGATGAAGGACTTTTAGCAGTACCTAGAATCTCCCGTAATTCATCCGGGGGTCGAGCTTTTAGTCATGCTGCTCCGACTCTATGGAACTCACTTCCCCGCACAGTGCGAGAGGCCCCACCTATAGAATCCTTCAAAAGTAGACTCAAGACTTTTCTGTTTACTCAAGCATTTCAATAATGTCCCTTTTAGTATCTTCATGCTTCTGTATTTTATGAAAATGTACTTCATTATTTTCTGTACTATATTATGCTATGTATCTGTTAAGCGCCTTGAGTCCTACTGGAGAAAGAACGCTATATAAATAAAATTATTATTATTATTATTATTATTTGATCACAGTAACTGCTTTTTAGCAGAAATTGCAATCCTTACTGAATGTGGTCCTTTGTACACTAAATTTCTCAAATGATTTAAAATGTTGCACAGAATAAATCTGATGGACCTTTTCCCTTGTCTACGGTACACCAAATAGTATCCTCAAGGAGAGTAAGTAACTTTGCATGCTGAATATTTAAACACTGTGGAGGCTCAGGGTCAAATACTTCCCAACCAAATGTTGTGTAGAAAATGTATTGACCTGTCTGATAATGGGAGCCACCTTATAGTAGTTACAATATGACGAGGAGAATCTGCTGGTGGTACTTGAGCACTGGAGTTGAGAACCCTTGCACTTGTGAATCAAGTAAATGTAAATAACTGATACATCTGGCCCTATATTTGTTATCTCCACATACAGGTCGCAGGACACTCCAGTTTATACCATGGAACACCCTATCCAGCAAATAGACAAGGTTGACAGATGTATGTAAGGCTTCTCCACCATTTTGATCTGACTAATTCTGCTAATCTCCCATTAGCAGGAGCTTATTCCATGAATGGGTTGTGGTTTTAATGTGTTTTGTCACCTGCTATCGCCTATATATTAGCCCTGTGACTCTGTGCCTGCATTTCTAACGCTGGGTGGAGTCACAGGCGCAGATCTGGGTGGCTGGATGCAGGCCAGGAACATTCCCCTCCCTCGGTCCGCCCATCCCCACCCAGTCCCCTCCCCATCTCCGCCGAGTCCCTTTTTCCCTCCTCCCTGTACACTCCCTGCACCCTGGTGACACTGCAGCCGGTGAGCCTTGCAGCTGCCGGACAGTCCGGATGAGAATGCCGTGGACGATCTCTGCCTGCCGCACCCCTCCCACCCGCGGCACCCACAGCCTCCACAACATATGCCCCCACCCGCGGCACCCACACCTGCAGCACCCCCCACCCTCCCCCACCTGCGGCACTACCACCCCTCCCCCACCCGCGGCAGACGCCCCTCCACCCACGGCACTCCCGCCCCCACCCGTTGCACCCACACCTGCAGCACCCCACGCCCTCCCCCACCCGCTGCACTCCCGCCCTTCCCCCACCCATGGCAGATGCCCCTCCCCCACCCGCGGCACTCCCGCCCCCTCCCCCACCCATTGCACCCACACCTGCAGCACCCCCCTCTCCCACCCGCGGCACTCCCGCCCCCACCCGCGACACCCCCGCCCCTCCCCCACCCGTGGCACCCACCACATCTGTCCTCCACCCATGGTATACGCCCCACCCGCACCACTCCCACCCCCTCCCCCACCCATAGCACCCACAAACCCCCGGCACCCCCGCCCCTCCCCCACCCACGGCACCCCTCCCCATACCCACCTCTCCCCCCAGCTACAACCCCGCACCCTCCCCCCCACCCGTGGCACCCACAGTATCCACCACATCCACCCCCCACGGGCGGCACTCCCACCCCCTCCCCCACCCATACCACCCACACCCATAGCACCCCCTGCCCCTCCCCCACCCGCCGCACTCCCTCCCCCACCCATAGCACCCACACCCGCAGCACCCCCCGCCCCTTCCCCTGCCCGCAGTGCATCCGGACCCCCACCACACTCCCACAGCTGCCACTCCCCAACCACAGCACCTCCGGCCCCCTCCCCCACCCACATCATCTATAGACACCTTCCCCATTCGTGGACCTACCACACCTCCCCCACCCGCAGCACCTCTGGACCACCTCCCACAGCACCTCCGGACCCCATCCACGGCTCCCATGCAGCCACCCCTCCTCCACCCGCAGCACTTCTAGAACCTATCACCCAACCTCACCCCCCTGCAATCCCACCTCCCCAAACACCCCCCCCCCACTACATCGCCCCTCCCCCACGTACACCACCTCCAGACCCCCTTCTTCATCCACAGCCCCCCGCACCCACCCCTCCCCCACCAACACATCTACACTCCCCTTCCACACTCACACCTCCCCCACCCACAGCACCTCTGCACCCTTTCCGCCATCCGTGCTACTGCACCCACCCCTCCACCACCTGCA
The DNA here is from genome assembly GCF_028390025.1 of Pseudophryne corroboree. Lineage (NCBI taxonomy): Eukaryota > Metazoa > Chordata > Amphibia > Anura > Myobatrachidae > Pseudophryne > Pseudophryne corroboree. The sequence goes on from NC_086446.1 coordinate 765,448,072, forward strand.
ACACCTCTGGACCCCCTCCCGCACCCACCCCTCCACCACATGTAGCACCTCGGACACCATCCGCAGCCACTACAAGTGATTCCCTGAATCGGAGTGATCAGCGGCACGGATAGGCACCTCCACCTCACTGAACCCACCCCCTTTCCAAACACCCCACACACACACTGAACCTCTGTGAGTATAGTTGCCACCAGTGGACATTGGATTAATAAAAAAAAAGTAATACTGTGGCCATTATGTGTCTAAGCGACACTGCTACCTGTGGCCATTGTGTATAAGTGGCGCTGCTACCTGTGGGCACTGTGTGTATACGCGGCTCTGCTACCAGTGGCCATTGTGTGTATAAATGACACTGCTAACCGTGGCCATTGTGTGTATAAGCGCCACTGCTACCTGTGGCCATTGTGTGTATAAGTGGTGCTGCTACCTGTGGCCATTGTGTGTATAAGTGACACTGCTACCAGTGGCCACTGTGTGTATAAGCGGTGCTGCTAAAAGTGGCCATTGTGTGTATAAGTGGTGCTGCTACCTGTGGCCATTGTATGTATAAGCGGCTCAGCTACCTCTGGCCACTGTGCATATAAGCGCCTCTGTTACCTATGGGAATTGTGTGTAGAAGTGGCACTGCTACCGGGGGCCATTGTGTGTATAAGCACCACTGCTACCTGTGGTCATTGTGTATATAAACTGCTTTGCTACCTGTGGGCACGTTGTGTATAAACGTCTCTGCTACCTGTGGGCACTGTGTGTATATGCGGCTCTGCTACCTGTGGGCACTGTGTGTGTAAGCTGCTCTGCTACCTGTGGGCACTGTGTGTATAAGCGGCTCTGCTACCTGTGGGCACTGTGTGTATAAGCGGCTCTGCTACCTGTGGGCGCTGTGTGTATAAGCAGCTCTGCTACCATTGGGTATTGTGTGTGTATAAGCTGCCCTGCTACCTCTGGCCACTGTGTGGATACGTGGCTCTGATACCTGAGGCCACTGTGTGTATAAGATGCGCTGCTACCTGTGGGTGCTGTGTGTATAAGCGGCTTTGCTACCTGTGGGTATTGTGTGTATAAGCGGCTCTGCTACCTGTGGGTAGTGTGTGTATAAGCGGCTCTGATACCTGTGGGTATTGTGTGTATAAGCTGCCCTGCTACCTCTGTCCACTGTGTGGATACGCAGCTCCGTTACCTGTGGCCATTGTGTGTATAAGCGGCTCAGCTACCTGTGTCCATTGTGTGTATACGCGGCTCTGATACCTGTGGCCACTGTGTGTATAAGCTGTGCTGCATACACTAGCAGTATATACTACACTATGTTATTCATTGTGCCCTGCGGCCACTCTTCACGCCCTCCATAAAGGCTACGCCCTCTTGACAATTGCACGCCCTTCCCCCTTGCAATATTTACCCAATAGCATAAACTTTTTTTCTCTAACGTCCTAAGTGGATGCTGGGGACTCCGTAAGGACCATGGGGAATAGCGGCTCCGCAGGAGACTGGGCACATCTAAAGAAAGCTTTAGGACTAACTGGTGTGCACTGGCTCCTCCCCCTATGACCCTCCTCAAAGCCTCAGTTAGATCTTTGTGCCCGAACGAGAAGGGTGCACACTAGGGGCTCTCCTGAGCTTCTTAGTGAAAGTTTTAGTTTAGGTTTTTTATTTTCAGTGAGACCTGCTGGCAACAGGCTCACTGCATCGAGGGACTAAGGGGAGAAGAAGCGAACTCACCTGCGTGCAGAGTGGATTGGGCTTCTTAGGCTACTGGACATTAGCTCCAGAGAGACGATCACAGGCCCAGCCTGGATGGGTCCCAGAGCCGCGCCGCCGGCCCCCTTACAGAGCCAGAAGGCAAAAGAGGTCCGGAAAATCGGCGGCAGAAGACGTCCTGTCTTCAACAAGGTAGCGCACAGCACTGCAGCTGTGCGCCATTGCTCTCAGCACACTTCACACTCCGGTCACTGAGGGTGCAGGGCGCTGGGGGGGGCGCCCTGAGACGCAATAATAAACACCTTGGATGGCAAAAAATGCATCACATATAGCTCCTGGGCTATATGGATGCATTTAACCCCTGCCAAAATACATAAAATAACGGGAGATAGGCTCCGCCCCCTTATCGGCGGCCTTATCTCCTCAGCACACTGGCGCCATTTTCCCTCACAACTCCGTTGGAGGGAAGCTCCCTGTCTCTCCCCTGCAGTCACTACACTACAGAAAGGGTTAAAAAAGAGAGGGGGGGCACTAATTACGCGCAGTATTAAAGATACAGCAGCTATAAGGGGAAAAACACTTATATAAGGTTATCCCTGTATATATATATAGCGCTCTGGTGTGTGCTGGCAAACTCTCCCTCTGTCTCCCCAAAGGGCTAGTGGGGTCCTGTCCTCTATCAGAGCATTCCCTGTGTGTGTGCTGTGTGTCGGTACGTTGTGTCGACATGTATGAGGAGAAAAATGATGTGGAGACGGAGCAGATTGCCTGTAATAGTGATGTCACCCCCTAGGGGGTCGACACCTGAGTGGATGAACTGTTGGAAGGAATTACGTGACAGTGTCAGCTCTGTATAAAAGACAGTGGTTGACATGAGACAGCCGGCTACTCAGCTTGTGCCTGTCCAGACGTCTCATAGGCCGTCAGGGGCTCTAAAGCGCCCGTTACCTCAGATGGCAGATATAGACGCCGACACGGATACTGACTCCAGTGTCGACGGTGAAGAGACAAATGTGACTTCCAGTAGGGCCACACGTTACATGATTGAGGCAATGAAAAATGTTTTTACACATTTCTGATAATACGAGTACCACCAAAAAGGGGTATTATGTTCGGTGAGGAAAAACTACCTGTAGTTTTCCTGAATCTGAGAAATTAAATGAGGTGTGTGATGATGCGTGGTTTTCACCCGATAACAACTGATAATTTCTAAAATGTTATTGGCATTATATCCTTTCCCGCCAGAGGTTAGGGTGCGTTGGGAAACACCCCCTAGGGTGGATAAAGCGCTCACACGCTTGTAAGGGCTCTACCCTCTCCTGAGATGGCCGCCCTTAAGGATCCTGCTGATAGAAAGCAGGAGGGTATCCTAAAATGTATTTACACACATACTGGTGTTATACTGCGACCAGCAATCGCCTCAGCCTGGATGTGCAGTGCTGGGTTGGCGTGGTCGGATTCCCTGACTGAAAATATTGATACCCTAGATAGGGACAGTATATTATTGCCTATAGAGCATTTAAAAGATGCATTTCTATATATGCGTGATGCACAGCGGAATATTTGCCGACTGGCATCAAGTCAAAGTGCGTTGTCCATTTCTACCAGTAGAGGGTTATGGACACGTCAGTGGTCAGGTGATGCGTATTCCAAACGGCATTTGGAAGTATTGCCTTATTAAAGGGAGGAGTTATTTGGGGTCGGTCTTTCAGACCTGGTGGCCACGGCAACAGCTGGGAAATCCACGTTTGTACCCCAGGTCGCCTCTCAACATGAGAAGACGCCGTATTATCAGGCGCAGTCTTTTCGTGGACAAGCGGGCAAAAGATTCCTCATTTCTGCCCCGTGACAGAGGGAGAGGAAAAAGGCTGCAGAAATCAGCCAGTTCCCAGGAACAGAAACCCTCTCCCGCCTCTGCCAAGCCCTCAGTATGACGCTGGGGCTTTACAAGCAGAATCAGGCACGGTGGGGGGCCCGTCTCAATGAATTTCAGCGCGCAGTGGGCTCACTCGCAAGTAGACCCCTGGATCCTTCAGGTGATATCTCAGGGGTACAAATTAGAATTTGAGACGTCTCCCCCTCGCCGTTTCCTAAAGTCGGCTTTACCGATGTCTCCTTCTGACCGGGAGACTGTTTTGGAAGCCATTCACAAGCTGTATTCCCAGCAGGTCATAACAAGGTACCCCTCCTGCAACAGGGAACGGGGTATTATTCCACACTGTTGTGGTACCGAAGCCGGACGGCTCGGTGAGACCGATTCTAAATCTAAAATCTTTGAACACTTACATACAGAGGTTCAAATTCAAGATTGAATCACTCAGAGCAGTGATTGCGAACCTGGAAGAAGGGGACTACATGATGTTTTGGGACATCAAGGATACTTACCTTCATGTCAAAATTTACCCTTCTCATCAAGGGTACCTCAGGTTTATGGTACAGAACTGTCACTATCAGTTCAGACGCTGCCGTATGGATGGTCCACGGCACCCCGGGTCTTTACCAAGGTAATGGCCGAAATGATGATATTCCTTCGAAGGAAGGGAATTTTAGTTATCCTTTACTTAGACGATTCCCTGATAAGGGTAAGAACCAGGGAACAGTTGGAGGTCGGTGTAGCACTATTTCAGGTAGTGTTGCGGCAGCACGTTTGGATTCTCAATATTCCAAAATCGCAGCTGGTTCCGACGACTTGTCTTCTGTTCCTAGGGATGATCCTGGACACAGTCCAGAAAAAGGCTTTTCTCCCGGAGGAAAAAGCCAGGGAGTTATTCGAGCTAGTCATGAACCTCCTAAAACCGAGCCAAGTCTCAGTGCATCAATGCACAAGGGTTCTGGGTAAAATGGTGGCTTCCTAAGAAGCAATCCCATTCGGCAGATTCCACGCAAGAACTTTCCAGTGGGACCTGCTGGACAAATGGTCCGGGTCGCATCTTCAGATGCATCAGCGGATAACCCTGTCACCAAGGACAAGGGTGTCCCTCCTGTGGTGGTTGCAGAGTGCTCATCTTCTAGAGGGCCGCAGATTCGGCATTCAGGACTGGGTCCTGGTGACCACGGATGCCAGCCTGCGAGGCTGGGGAGCAGTCACACAGGGAAGGAATGTCCAGAGCTTATGGTCAAGTCTGGAGACATCACTTCACATAAATATCCTGAAGCTAAGGGCCATTTACAATGCTCTAAGCTTAGCAAGTCCTCTGCTTCAAGGTCAGCCGGTGTTGATCCAGTCGGACAACATCACGGCAGTCACCCACGTAAACAGACAGGGTGGCACAAGAAGCAGGAGGGCAATGGCAGAAGCTGCAAGGATTCTTCGCTGGGCGGAAAATCATGTGATAGCACTGTCAGCAGTATTCATTCCGGGAGTGGACAACTGGGAAGCAGACTTCCTCAGCACGACCTCCACCCGGGAGAGTGGGGACTTCACCCAGAAGTCTTCCACATGATTATAAACCGTTGGGGAAAACTCGACAGGTATTGCGCCAGGTCAAGGGACCCTCAGGCAATACCTGTAGACGTTTTGGTAACACCGTGGGTGTACCAGTCAGTGTATGTGTTCCCTCCTCTGCCTCTCATACCCAAGGTACTAAGATTGATAAGATGGAGAGGAGTAAGCACTATATTCGTGGCTCCGGATTGGCCAAGAAGGACTTGGTAACCGGAACTTCAAGAGATGCTCACGGAGGATCCGTGGCCTCTACCTCTAAGAAGGGACCTGCTCCAGCAAGGACCCTGTCTGTTCCAAGACTTACCACGGCTGCGTTTGACGGCATGGCGGTTGAACGCCGGACCCTGAAAAGGCATTCCGGATGAAGTCATCCCTATCCTGATCAAAGCCAGGAAGGATGTAACCGAAAAACATTATCACCGCATTTGGCGAAAATATGTTGCGTGGTGCGAGGCCAGTAAGGCCCGACGGAGGAAAATTCAACTGGGTCGTTTCCTACATTTCCTGCAAACAGGAGTGTCTATGGGCCTGAAATTGGGGTCCATTAAGGGTAAAATTTCGGCCCTGTCATTTTTCTTCCAAAAAGAACTAGCTTCAGTCCCTGAAGTTCAGACGTTTGTAAAAGGGGTGCTGCATATACAGCCTCCTTTTGTGCCTTCAGTGGCACTTTGGGATCTCAATGTAGTTTTTGGGTTCCAAAAGTCACATTGGTTTGAACCACTTAAATCTGTGGAGTTAAAATATCTCACATGGAAAGTGGTCATGCTGTTGGCCCTGGCCTGGGCCAGGCGCGTGTCAGAATTGGCGGCTTTATCCTGTAAAAGCCCTTATCTGATTTTCCATTCGGACAGGGCGGAATTGAGGACTCGTCCTCAGTTTCTCCCTAAGGTGGTTTCAGCGTTTCACCTGAACCAACCTATTGTGGTGCCTGCGGCTACTAGGGACTTGGAGGACTCCAAGTTGCTAGATGTTGTCAGGGCCCTGAAAATATATGTTTCCAGGACGGCTGGAGTCAGGAAAACTGACTCGCTGTTTATCCTGTATGCACCCAACAAGCTGGGTGCTCCTGCTTCTAAGCAGACTATTGCTCGTTGGATTTGTAGTACAATTCAGCTTGCACATTCGGTGGCAGGCCTGCCACAGCCAAAAATCTGTAAATGCCCACTCCACAAGGAAGGTGGGCTCATCTTGGGCGGCTGCCCGAGGGGTCTCGGCTTTACAACTTTGCCGAGCAGCTACTTGGTCAGGAGCAAATACGTTTGTAAAATTCTACAAAATTGATACCCTGGCTGAGGAGGACCTGGAGTTCTCTCAATTGGTGCTGCAGAGTCATCCGCACTCTCCCGCCCGTTTGGGAGCTTTGGTATAATCCCCATGGTCCTTACGGAGTCCCCAGCATCCACTTAGGATGTTAGAGAAAATAAGAATTTACTTACCGATAATTCTATTTCTCGTAGTCCGTAGTGGATGCTGGGCGCCCATCCCAAGTGCGGATTGTCTGCAATACTGGTACATAGTTATTGTTACCAAAAAATCGGGTTATTGCTGTAGTGAGCCATCTTTTCTAGAGGCTCCTCTGTTATCATGCTGTTAACTGGGTTCAGATCACAAGTTGTACGGTGTGATTGGTGTGGCTGGTATGAGTCTTACCCGGGATTCAAGATCCTTCCTTATTGTGTACGCTCGTCCAGGCACAGTATCCTAACTGAGGCTTGGAGGAGGGTCATAGGGGGAGGAGCCAGTGCACACCAGTTAGTCCTAAAGCTTTCTTTAGATGTGCCCAGTCTCCTGCGGAGCCGCTATTCCCCATGATCCTTACGGAGTCCCCAGCATCCACTACGGACTACGAGAAATAGAATTATCGGTAAGTAAATTCTTATTTTAAGGTAATACTCCATATAATAACAATTATAGCACAGCTGAAGCCCGTGCAGGGGTTAACGGGTCGTAACCTCTTGCAACGCTATTTTCTGTCTAACACCTTCCCTCTCTTTATCCTCTCCCTACCTCCCTGCCTCTCCCTATCCTTTACCCATCGCACAGCATTTCTGTACATTCCCTTTCTCCCCCCCTACACCTGTCTATCTTTTCTTAACCGGAACCCATTTCTGCATGCCCTCTATACTGTCCTGCATTTCTGGATCTGTTATCTACCGCCCTGCGTATGTTCAAAGGCGTGCAGGGGTTAAAGGGGCGTAGCCCCTAATGACGGTGTGAAGAGCGCCCGTAGGGCGCGATGAATCGCCTAGTTATGATAATATTAAGCTTGATTGCAGAATAGAAAAGACTTGTAGAAAATGAAACAGTTCTGAGATCTTTTAACAGTGCAGAATATCTCAACAAAGAGGTGGAACAATTCTTGAGAAAATATGGAATAGAGCATAAATTGACATACAGTAGAGCATAATTGCCTATACTCCTGAGCAAAATTGTGTTAGTGAACGAACAAACCATACACTAGTTGAGAAAGCAAGATAGACGCTGAAGGATGCAGTCCTAAAAATAAAAAAATGTTCTCCAACAGTTGTCCTAAAACACCTAACATCTATTGAAGCCTGGTCAAAGAAAACTCAAATGTGAAACGTCTAAGAACATTTGGAAGTACTGCATATGTCCATATACCAAAAAGAGAGAAGAAACAAGCTAGATTCAAAATCAGTAAAGTGCATCATGTTTGGCTACTTCTATCAAAGTAAAGGCTACAGATTGTGGAATCCAAATACAAGAAAACTTGTCAAGTCAAGGGATGTTTTATTTAAAAAGAGAGCGCAAGTTTTGGATAGAGATGAGCGGGTTCAGTTCGTCGAGATCCGACCCCCCTCAACTTCACCTATTTTACCCGGGTCCGAGGCAGCCTCTGATCTTCCTGCCTTGCTCGGTTAACCCGAACGTGCCCGAACGTCATCATCCCGCTGTCTGATTCTCATGAGATTCGTATTCTATATAAAGAGCCACACGTCGCCGCCATTTTCACTCGTGCATTGGAGATTGAACGGAGAGGACGTGGCTGCGTTCTTTCACTGAAAAGCTCCATATCTGTGCTCAGTGTGCTGCAAATATCTGTGCTCGGTGTGCTGCAAATATCTGTGCTCCGTATGCTGCAAATATCTGTGCTCAGTGTGCTGCATTGTGGGGACCACCAGTATATAATTATAGTAGGGCAGTACAGTAGGCCATTGCTGTATCTTGCAGCTCTGTGTCAAGTATACTATCTCTGTGCTGCATTATTGTGAGCAGTATATAGTAGGACAGTGCAGCATTTTGGTGACCAGCAGTATACATATAGTACAGTACAGTAGGCCATTGCTGTATCTTGCAGCTCTGTGTCAAGTATACTATCTCTGTGCTGCATTATTGTGAGCAGTATATAGTAGGATAGTGCAGCATTTTGGTGACCAGCAGTAGTAGTACAGACAGTACAGTAGGCCATTGCTATTGATGTATTACTGGCATGTAATTCCACACATAAAAAAATGGAGAACAAAAATGTGGTGGGTAATATAGGGAAAGATCAAGATCCATTTCCACCTCGTGCTGAAGCTGCTGCCACTAGTCATGGCCGAGACAATGAAATGCCATCAACGTCGTCTGCCAAGGCCGATGCCCAATGTCATAGTAGAGAGCATGTAAAATCCAAAAAACAAAAGTTCAGTAAAATGACCCAAAAATCTAAAAAATGTCTGAGGAGAAGCGTAAACTTGTCAATATGCAATTTACGACATGGAGTGGCAGGGAACGGCTGAGGCCCTGGCCTATGTTCATGGCTAGTGGTTCAGCTTCACATGAGGATGGAAGCACTCATCCTCCCGCTAGAAAAATGAAAAGACTTAAGCTGGCAAAAGCACAGCAAAGAACTGTGCGTTCTTCTAAATCACAAATCCCCAAGGAGAGTCCAATTGTGTCGGTTGCGATGCCTGACCTTCCCAACACTGGAGGGGAAGAGGTGGCGCCTTCCACCATTTGCAAGCCCCCTGCAAGTGCTGGAAGGAGCACCCACAGTCCAGTTCCTGATAGTCAAATTGAAGATGTCACTGTTGAAGTACACCAGGATGAGGATATGGGTGTTGCTGGCGCTGAGGAAGAAATTGACAAGGAGGATTCTGATGGTGAGGTGGTTTGTTTAAGTCAGGCACCCGAGGAGACACCTGTTGTCCGTGGGATGAATATGACCATTGACATGCCTGGTCAAATAACAAAACAAATCACCTCTTCGGTGTGGAATTATTTTAACAGAAATGCGGACAACAGGTGTCAAGCCGTGTATTGCCTTTGTCAAGCTGTAATAAGTAGGGGTAAGGATGTTAACCACCTAGGAACATCCTCCCTTATACGTCACCTGGAGCTCATTCATCAGAAGTCATTGACAAGTTCAAAAACTTTGGGTGACAGTGGAAGCAGTCCACTGACCACTAAATCCCTTCCTCTTGTAACCAAGCTCCTGCAAATCACACCACCAACTCCCTCAGTGTCAATTTCCTCCTTAGACAGGAAAGCCAATAGTCCTGCAGGCCATGTCACTGGCAAGTCTGACGAGTCCTCTCCTGCCTGGGATTCCTCCGATGGATCCTTGAGTGTAACGCCTACTGCTGCTGGCTCTGCTGCTGTTGCTGCTGGGAGTCGATGGTCATCCCAGAGGGGAAGTCGGAAAAGACCACTTGTACTACTTCCAGTAAGCAATTGACTGTCCAACAGTCCTTTGCAAGGAAGATTAAATATTACAGCAGTCATCCTGCTGCAAAGCGGATAACTGAGGCCTTGACAGCTATGTTGGTGTTAAACGTGTGTCCGGTATCCACCGTTAATTCACAGGGAATTAGAGAATTTATTGACGTAGTGTGTCCCCAGTACCAAATACCATCTAGGTTCCACTTCTCTAGGCAGGCGATACCGAGAATGTACACAGACGTCAGGAAAAGAGTCACCAGTGTCCTAAAAAATGCAGTTGTACCAAATGTCCACTTAACCACAGACATGTGGACAAGTGGCGCAGGGCAGACTCAGGACTATATGACTGACATCCCACTGGGTAGATGTATTGCCTCCCGCAGCAAGAACAGCAGCGGTGGCGGCACCAGTAGCAGCATCTCGCAAACGCCAACTCGTTCCTAGGCAGGCTACGCTTTGTATCACTGCTTTCCATAAGAGGCACACAGCTGACAACCTCTTACGGAAACTGAGGAACATCATCGCAGAATGGCTTACCCCAAATGGACTCTCCTGGGGATTTGTGACATCGGACAACGCCACCAATATTGTGCGTGCATTACATGTGGGCAAATTCCAGCACGTCCCATGTTTTGCACATACATTGAATTTGGTGGTGCAGAATTTAAAAAAAAAACCGACAGGGGCGTGCAAGAGATGCTGTCGGTGGCCCGAAGAATTGCGGGCCACTTTCGGCATTCAGCCACCGCGTGCCGAAGACTGGAGCACCAGCAAACACTCCTGAACCTGCCCCGCCATCATCTGAAGCAAGAGGTGGTAACGAGGTGGAATTCAACCCTCTATATGCTTCAGAGGATGGAGGAGCAGCAAAAAGCCATTCAAGCCTATACATCTGCCTATGATATAGGCAAAGGAGGGGGAATGCACCTGACTCAAGCGCAGTGGAGAATGATTTCAACGTTGTGCAAGGTTCTGCAACCCTTTGAACTTGCCACACGTGAAGTCAGTTCAGACACTGCCAGCCTGAGTCAGGTCATTCCCCTCATCAGGCTTTTGCAGAAGAAGCTGGAGACATTGAAGGAGGAGCTAAAACAGAGCGATTCCGCTAGGCATGTGGGACTTGTGGATGGAGCCCTTAATTCGCGTAACCAGGATTCACGGGTGGTCAATCTGTTGAAATCAGAGCACTACATTTTGGCCACCGTGCTCGATCCTAGGTTTAAATCCTACGTTGTATCTCTCTTTCCGGCAGACACAAGTCGGCACATGTTCAAAGACCTGCTGGTGAGACACTTGTCAAGTCAAGCGGAACATGACCCGTCAACAGTTCCTCCTTCACATTCTCCTGCAACTGGGGCTGCGAGGAAAAGGCTAAGAATTATATTTTGTCTGCATCATGTGATGTTTGGGGCTAATTTTTTTTAAGTGCCATCCTGTCTGACACTGCAGTGCCACTCCTAGATGGGCCAGGTGTTTGTGCCGCCCACTTGGGTCGCTTAGCTTAGTCATCCATCGACCTCGGTGCAAATTTTAGGACTAAAAATAATATTGTGAGGGGTTCAGACTAGACTGGAAATGAGTGGAAATTTTGGTTAATAATACTATGGGATCAAAATTACCCACAAATTCTATGATTTAAGCTGTTTTTGAGGGGGTTTCTTTAAAAAAAAACACCCGAATCCAAAACACACCCGAATCCGACAAAAAAAATTCAGGGAGATTTTGCCAAAACGCCTCCGAATCCAAAACATGGCCGCGGAACTTAATCCAAAACACAAAACCCGAAAAATTTCCGGTGCACATCTCTAGTTTTGGAAATGCTGGACTTTGACATGCAGAACAAATATGTGTCACTGGTCATACCAGTAGCTGGAGATACATCTGAACCAGAGATTACCAGCATGGAATTTCAACTACAGAAAATATCATCTGCTAGATGGCAAGCAACCTAGAAGATATGATAAGGAATTTGCAAACATTGCATTTGGTGTACAGTACCTCAGGATATTTGTGAACCAAAGTCAAAGACAGATCGGTTCAAATGGAAGACCAAGAGACTTTGCAAAATTTAGGAGTAAAAAGTACAAAAGAAATCTAGAATCGCAACAATGATAGCAGTCCACAGTTGGTGAGTTAAGAGACTCTTGCCAAGGTCTGTGCAGTTAGTGAGAGAAGTCTTGCGGATACATCTGTCAAGAAGGCCGAGCCAAAGTTGTCTGATATGCTGATGTTCTTTATGTGTCGAACCTCACCTTTCTTACAGCCTGCTACATGAAAGCTTCAAATGTGAGTTTGTGTAACATGAAGAAGCTTGTAGCAATGGTTGCGTTAGAGTAGGAGAGTGCTACTGAGCAGTCTCCAACATGGCTCCTCCGGGATGATGCTTCATTCCCTTACCAAGATGGATACCACTACCACCACTACTACTACTACTGTGCATGCGCAGAGCCATCTTGTTACTGTGTATGAGTGAAATAGTGGAAGACATATTTCTCCCCCTTAGTTCCAAGAGACCTGTGACCATTTACCCCTCGATACTGCTGTTCCAGTATCCTGTGCCACTACCCGCTTACAGAAGACAATCACCAGCTGTTGAGCTGTCTGGACCCAGCTCTGTTTCATGCAACCAGTATAACAGTGAGTACATTTATCCAATGAACCCACACTGTCTGAATAAGCCATTGGACTTGTGATTGGGTCAACTACACTTCTGCCAAACCACCCAACTACACACACATTTCCAACAGTTAAGACCTTCTGGCAGATTACCCACAGTTTTAGAAAAAGAATCTACAATTGTGCAGTTTAATTTGGAAATATAACCACACATTACAAAATCAAATCAAATGTTGTATTCATATAATTTACATGCAAATATCTTATATATGTGATGACAATGAGATTACAGTTTATATTATATTACTAGCTGGAGTACCCGACGTTGCCTGGGATTTTAAGAATGTCTGTTTACAAAAATAAATGTAAATATTAATCACACAGTATAAATAACATTGTATATAGCTGAATACCCGTGCTTCGCTATGGGCTGAGGATGGTAAATTAGAATGTTAGTTTGTTAATGTACGTTGGTTGGAGATCTAGTATATAGGCATATCTTGCTTCCCTGACGCACTTTGTGTAGTGGCCGGACCCCTTTTTGTTCGCCCAAGGGACCCTGCTCTTCCCACTATACAACGCTCAGTCTGTGGCTTCTTGCTGCCTCCATTCCCCTCCTCTCATCATGTCAGTGCCACTGTGAAATTATCAATTTATTTACAGTTTCTTATATAGCGCAGCACATTATATTTCTCCTGATATACTCTGTGCTGCTGGGTGACTCTGCTGCTTCCACTATATAACTCTAAGTGTGTGGGTTTGTGCTACCTGCATTCCCCTCCTCACATCATGTCACTGGCCCTGTCACATGCAGCCCTGTCATCACTGACATATCATGCATGTCCTGATATAGTCTGTGCTGCTGCCCCACCCCTAGGGGTGCTAGTGGTGTGTTACCCCCACAGTGTTTGTTCCCAGAGTGTAAGTCATATGTGTACCAATTTTGTTGTAAATTGTTACAGGCATGCAGGAGTTATGCTGTCTTCTGAAATACTCTGTGCTGCTGTCCCACCCCTAGGGGTGCTAGGGTTGTCTAACCCCCACAGAGTTTGTTCCCAAATTGTAAGTCAGATGTGTTCCAAGTTTGGTGTAAATGGCTCCAGGCCTTCCACAGTTATGCTGTCTGCTGACATAATCTGTGCTGCTGTTTCACCCCTAAGGGTGCTAGGGGTGTCTGACCCCACAGTGTTTGTCTCCAGAGTGTAAGTCTTATGTGTATCATTTTTTTGAGTACATTACTCCAGCAAATCTGGAGTTATGCTGTCTGCCGATATACTCTGTGATGCTGTTTACCCCCCCCCCCCCCCCCCCACTCCCAGGGGTGCTAGGGATTTCTAATTGTTTTAGTTGCCTCCGCCATGTTTTAATTTGCTCGTATGTAAAATTTCACGATCATAGCTTGTAAACTGTGGATTTGTATAGAAAAACAGAAGGACAAATTTTTGCTTTTATATAGTAGAGATATATAGTATTATGATAATTGATCCCATAAGTGGTAAATCTATGAGGTACTGGGTCTACTATTGTGTCACCTCTTGTGTCACATAATAATAATAATAATAACTGATACAAGAAAAAAGTACTGAATCCCTCAGCACACTGCAATGGGCCAGTAAAAGAGACTTGCATCCTACATGATAATAGAATGCAGAGAACTCAGTCACAGATATTTGTATATATTTGATAAGCCACCAGTCGCATCAAGACTTCTCTGCTCATATGGTTCTACACTACATCATAATAGCCCCACATTGGGTCAAATATTCATGTGTTTCTAAAATGAGAGCCAACCCACCAAATGGCACTACAGGGCTCAGTTTTTTTATTACCCCGTCTCTAACGTGCAAAGTTGGACTGGCCCACAGGGGCACAGGGGAAACCCCCGATGAGCCCCTCCTCCAGGAATCAGGTTCCAGACTGTGGTCTTGAATTCTGCATTAAAATATATTCAAATGTTACCTTATATTGCACAGGGCTATGGTGTATTCTGTACAGTATATTGCCAATATTTATCTGCTACATTATCATGCATGCTCTAGCACTGTATATTTATCAAGGGCTCCAGCCCATGCACTCACTAATGGTCAGGCAAGTCAATGTAGCAGCTGACCACACCCCCTCTTGGAGACTGGCCATGCCCCTAAACATGGCCCCTACCACTGCATACCCCGGTTGACCCTTCATGCCCTAGTCCGACACTGCTTACATGCACCCGTAATGAGCCAATAATTTGATTATGAGCAACTTGCAGTTGTTTAATAATAACCTATACAAGAAAGAAGATTCAGATGTAGATATAAATCTACCAAAATGAACTCTCTAGTAGAGAATTTATTTCACAATTAACGTATATGTGACATCAACCGTAATTTTCTAGATTCTCATAATATTGATTGATTCTCAAAAATCATAATGTTCACAAATCCATTTTTGTACGTGGAATAAAAAACTATTATCCGTTAGTTTTGAGGTTTGTTTCTTTATTCCCGTACTCTAGTTTTTCAGATCTGTCAGGCAGTAGTTCCACGGATAAGGATTTCCAGGTGAAGTAATCATAATACTACAGGGTCATTTTCTGTTTTTGTCCTATGGAAAAATAAATCATCTACCTATAATATTTGTATTTAATCTTAACCACTTGCCTGGCGTTGTTGCATGTGATGCGACCAGAGCCAGGCGTACATTACAAGGCCAGATCGCATCACATGCAAGGTGCTGCCTGCCGTGTCCCCCGTCACGTGGAACACTGATCGTCAGTCTCCCTTGACACACACTTCACTACGCTCTGCATGTGGGGGAGGGGGGGGGGGTGTATGCCTATGGTGGTGGGGGCTGAACCCCATATATAGCAAATTGGGTTGGGAGAAGGGGAATAGCAAATGAAAAATGTAAAGGATTCTGTAGGGGGGAGGGGTTAAAATGTAAAAGAAAAAAAACATTGGTCACAGGGGTAACAAAAGGGTCTTTTTACAAGGTGGGGGGCTTATAAAGCATGGATTTTTATTATTATTTTTGCTACTAATGGGGCGTGGGGGTGACTATTATTAGGGTTTAAGACCACTGGGGTGTCTATTGCCAAATGCCAATGGGGGGATGGGAAGTTATTTTATAATAAGGGCCTATGGATACAGGGGGGATTGGGGGTGCAAAACACCCCCTAGATATTTTTTTTATATATAAAATATTTTAATCTATAAAACTATAAAAAGTAATGTAAAAAATTATTTCTGAGCGATTTTGAGGTGGAAAAATCATTTAAGTGGTTATATTACTCATCTGTAGATTTTCTCCATATGGCAATGTCAGATTTTCACGGCTTCCATTTGACATATAAATCTGTAAGTTAAATTACAGATACCAGAGTAATAACCAACTTTATTCGCCAATACACAGCTTCCTGTATTCCCTTTTATCTCGAACCTGTGTGGAAAATAATAAGACAAATGTAAATAATAATAATGTTATTTATAAAGCGCTTTTCTCCCAATAGGCCCGAAAGTGTTTCCATTTCTAATAAAAACAAATAAAACTAAATTCAAACACAACATACAGTACTAAATAAACTTAAGTATTAGAGTACAGAAAAGAGAGCTAAGCATTTGGGTTGAATTTTCTTTCTTTTTTAAAGTAAATTTTATTGCAGAGCATCACACAAAACCATACAAAATATGGCATACGGATACGGTACATAGAAATCCAATAGCATTGTAACACATGAGACCTGAACATCAACAGAAGCAATGCAGTTTTGATATATAGTATAAATATCAAAAAATGAGGCACTACATAACAGAATAACTGAGAAAGAAAATGAGAACCAAGGTAGAGGTAAAGGAAGAGAGCAGAAGAGAGAAGAAGGAGAGGAGAAGAAGAAGAGAGAAGAAGGAAAGGAAGAAGAAGAAGAAGAAGTATCGACCATATGAAAAAGATGGATATTGCAGGGATGAGCCTTAGTCTTCCTATATTCATCTTCTTAGGTCCCAGAAGATGGAGTGGAAAATTGTGCAAAACACAGGGACCGTATTCTCTCAAATTTGTCGCTAGAATCATGTAAGGCATGGGTGATGTTTTCCATAGAGATAATAAACCATATTTTAGATAACACCATATGCATAGGAGGATGGGAGGGTTGCTTCCAACTAGAGGAAGGGGCACCCCTAGCAGCATGTAGAATATGAAGAGCCAGTTTATTTGAGGGAGGGCACAGAGCTTCTATTGGATACCCCAATAATGACAACCATGGAATAAGGGTTCGACCAATAGGGTTGAATCTTAGGACCGTTCCACCAAATGTGGTAAAAATCTCCCTTTAAAACGCAATCGCGACAGCAAAGTGGTGAGAAGGTTGGGTAGATTTTGGAAAGCCTGGAGGGGACTAGGTACCATCTTGTATACATTTTGTATGAATTTTTTATTTAATAGAGGATATGGAGGAGTGAGCTACATTGTGTCTAATAATCTGCCACGCTTCCTCAACTGGCGGGGGGCCAAGGTCTCTTTTCCAGTCGCTTTCATTGAGAAGGATGGGCCTGCTGAGCATGGCATGGAATATAAACTAGAGATAATGCCCTTGCGGATAGGAGAGTGATAGCAAAGCCTCTCAAAAGGTGTCAGGTTTCTAAAAACAGCTGCTTTAGGTAGGGAACCTAAGAAGGATCTTAGCTGAGAATATTTGAAAAGTCTAGGGTGAGTGATGTGGGATTTCTTAGAGATGGTGTCAAGTGAGGACCAAGACTTACCCCCAATAAGATCTATAACAAATCTAGGACGAGTAGGAATTTGATACCACGAGTGTGAGTGAGCTTGTAAGGACCCCGGAGGGAAAGCAGGATTGTCCCACAGAGAATATGGAAAGGTAGTAAGACCAAATTGACGGGCGCTTTGGAGCCCAATGGAGCGAGAGAGGAAAGTGGCCAGGTTAGAAATTTGGTGGTCCCTAGATGAGACAGATGGTAATAGGATGGATATAAGTGAGGAAAGATTAGATTCAGCCAACTCTATTTGTACTCAGGGTAGGTCAGTGGGGAAAGCAAACCAAGTGAGGGCCTGGCTCAAATGGGAAGCCAGATAGTATTTCTGCAGGGCAGGTAAACCTCTTCTGCCTCTAAGCAGGCTTCTGGCTAAAATTTAAATTTTTAGTCTAGGATGTTTATCCATCCAAATAAATTAGCAAATTTCTTTCTGCAAACCGCAGTTCTACATGAGCAGGCCCGCCATCAGGGGGGTGCTGCGGGCACAGTAGTCCCGGATGCGGCCTCTCTAACACGCTCATGCCACCATCCGCCCGCCACTTTGCTCCACCCCCTTTTTCGTGCCCATGATCTGACACTGTCACAGGAGGGGGGAGAGGACGCTGCAAGCATCAATTTTAAGCGTCCCTCCCAAAATGGCCACTGCCTCACAGGAGACAATTATTAAAGATACTAGAGGAGGCTCCTCTAGTATCTTTAATAACTGTCTCCTCTGGGGCGACTGCCATTTTGGGAGGGACGCTTACAATTGAAGCTTGCAGCTTCCTCTCCCCCTTCCTGTGACAGTGTTAGAACTTGGGCATGAAAAGGGGGCGGTGCTATACGGACCAGGCTGGCTGCTACCACAGGGAGAGTAAGAGAGAGAAAGTGTATGTGTATGTATGGGTATGTGTGTGTCTGTGTGTGTGATCATTATGTGTAAGCAGCGCTATTATTGGAGGAATGTATAAGCGGAATCGCTAAAGGGGGCAGTTTGTGTTTAAGCGGCACCGCTATTGGGAGGCATTATGTGTATAAGCAGCACCGCTACTGGGGGCATTAATATGGTGCAAGGGGCATTAATATAGTGTTGCTCAGTATGTGCACAGGATTTATTTATTTTTATTTTATATATATATATATATATATATATATAAAATTTTTACTTTTTATATATATATATATATATATACTTTTTTTCTCTTTCTTTTTTTTTAGGAAGGGGGGGGGGGGAGCCTGCCTATTTTGTCAGTCCCAGGCCCCACAATTTCTGATGGCAGCTCTGTGCATGAGGTATAGGATTCTTGATAATATGTTCATCTTGACCGCAGCCATTCTGCCATACCACGAGATGATTTGCTTTCGACAAACCCTTAGGTCGGAAATTATGGTGGCAAATAAATTAGGGAAGTTTTCCTTATACAGGGAATTATATGAATCGGTGATGAAAATGCCTAGGTAACACATTTTTTTTTTGGTGCCATGTAAAGTTAAAATTACTGGCTAGTGTAGATTTAATATTAGCTCACTTGGTATAATTGATTTTATAACCAGAGAGAGAAGAATATAATGAAAGGACATGGAAAAGATTGGGAATGGAGATAAGGGAGGAGGATAGAGAAAGAAGGACATCTTCCACAAATAAAAATAATTTATAATCCACCTCCCCTTCATGTATTCCCCTAATGTCCAGGTCCAGACGGATCAATTGAGCTAAAGGTAGTCAGGGCAAAAATTAAAGGGGATAAGGGACAACCCTGTCTGGTGCAGTTTTGTATGGTAAAGTAGTAGGAGTCTCGGGAGGCGGTCAAGATCCCGCCGGACGAAATCCCGGCGGCCGAAATACCGACGCCGGAATCCCGACCGGCACAAATCCTGACATATTCTACCTCCGTGGGTGTCCAATATAATAGTGTGACGAGCGTAGCGAGGCACCGTGCCCGCAGCGTGGCGAGCGAAGCGAGCCCGCAAGGGTCTGCGTTCCGCTCGCCACCACTGTCGGGATTGTGTAGTCGGGATTCTGGCATCGGTATTTCGACCGCCGGGATCCTGTCCAGTGGGATTTAGTACTGATCCCAGAGTCTCTACCATTTACTCGTACCCTGGCCGATAGATTAGAGTACCTTGCTTGAACTCCAGATAGTAGGCTTCCTCCCAGGCCGAAACGGCATAAGGTAGCAAACCTAAAAGGCCAGAGAATTCTATCAAATGCCTTCTCGGCATCTAAAGAGAGAAGGATTGAAGGCAATTTACTTTTGTTTATGGAATAAACCAAGTTAATAGTGCGCCTTGTGTTGTCCCTTGCCTGTCGGCCTGGGATGAAGCCTACCTGGTCAGCATGAATTAAGCTGGGGAGGACACTATTCAACCTCATGGCCAACACTTATGAAAACATTTTAATATCCTAATTCAAACGAAAAATTGGTCTGTAGCTGGAACAGAGATTAGGATCCTTACCCGCCTTGGGAATTAGAATGATGCATGCTTCTAGAGTTTGGGGGGAAGGAGGGACACCTTTAAGAAAACTACTAAAAAGTCTACTTACTGTAAGTGGGGAAACAGGATACAGTGAAATTTCTTGTAGTTCGCTTGGGAGAGGCCTTACCAGGTTTTTGTAGTTTTAACACACCTTCCAGTTCTTCTATGGTAATTTCTGCACCCAATTTAGTAACTGTAGAGTGATTAAGTTTGAGAAGCTGGCATTTGGCCAGAAATGAATCAATGTTGTTATACAGGGAAGGGGAAACAGGGGTAGAGCCTCCGTTATAAATTGAACGATAAAATAATTAAAATGCCTTTGTAATTTTATCGGGATCATGAATCAAGTCCCCAGTTTGTTTTTGATGGAAAAAAAATTTTTAGAGGATAATTTGGCCCTCAGTTTTCCGAGCCAAAAGTTTATCCGTCTTGTCACCCTTCTCGTAGTATGTTTGGTTAAGGCGTCTAAGACTATACTCCGTTTTGTGTGATAACAGAATATTAAGTTCCCCACGGGCCTTAATGAGCTTATCAAGATCATCAGGGGACAGTGAAGAATTATGAATTGCCTCAAGGTGGTAAACCTGCTCAGT
This sequence comes from Pseudophryne corroboree, assembly GCF_028390025.1. Lineage (NCBI taxonomy): Eukaryota > Metazoa > Chordata > Amphibia > Anura > Myobatrachidae > Pseudophryne > Pseudophryne corroboree. The sequence continues at coordinate 765,468,294 of NC_086446.1, forward strand.
CAGAGTATTGATAGCTGGATTACGAATTTTCCGTAATCTGGAAGTGATTTGAATCAGGTGGCCTGTATTACAGCTATATGAGCATCCCACAATGTCAGGTCTCCCACCTCCGGCATCTTGTTTATAGAGAAGTACTCCTCTAATAACTGGGAAACAAGGGTGCACATTTCTTTGGATTGTAACACAGAGTCGTTCAGACACCAGGAGGGGGGAGAGGAGAGAGGGTCAATACCTAATAGAAGCAGGGATACAGGGGCATGGTCTGACCAGGTACAGGGATGGATAATGACATCTGTAAGTTTAGATGAGGGTCTTGATCCAAAAAAGATCATGTCTAGCCTTCTGTAGATCTTGTGAACATGGGAAAAGTGTATTAGGGACCCCCAGTGACGGAGAAGCCTTGTCGATCAGCCTGGGGGCTTAACCCTATATCTGCAGATATACGCAACTAAGATCTCTGTATTATCTGACTATTATGTCGGAATATTTTTCACTCGGTGTGCATTAGGGAACACAGTTTTTTCCTACACAGAATTACCCCTCCCTTTTAGCACCTGAGTGACATTACAATCTGATTGAGCAGCTTTCCATTTTGTGTATTGTATTTAGAGAGGCATAGATGGGTCAGCATTAGGAGGTATTGCTGACTCTATAGTGCCATAGGGGAAGCCAGGGGTATCCCCAGGTAAGCTGGCTCTCAGATGCTGTAGGAGCCATTACCATGTGGCCTTACACTGGGAATTTAACCCAGACATATTTGGAATTATTTATGGGGTGGGTGTGGGGTGCGGTGGCCCCTGTGTCGGTATGGCTGGGCTGCTTCAGGTCGGCACACCCTAACACTTTATTAACACTTATGATTTTCCCTATCACTTTGTATATATTATTTTAATCACACCACTTACATAGCACTTCTGTGCTTCTTATTAACCCCTATTAATTCTCACCTGTGTGCTGACCTGGGGTGGCCGACCTGTGCCGACATCGTGGGGTCCTGCACCCCGGACCCATACCTAGTATTAGGGACCCCCAGTGACGGAGAAGCCTTGTCGATCGGCCTGGGGGCTTAACCCTATATCTGCAGATATACGCAACTAAGATCTCCGTATTATCTGACTATTATGTCGTAATATTTTTCACTCGGTGTGCATTAGGGAACACAGTTTTTTCCTACACAGAATTACCCCTCCCTTTTAGCACCTGAGTGACATTACAATCTGATTGAGCAGCTTTCCATTTTGTGTATTGTACTTAGAGAGGCATAGATGGGTCAGCATTAGGAGGGATTGCTGACTCCATAGTGCCATAGGGGAAGCCAGGGGTATCCCCAGGTAAGCTGGCTTTCAGATGCTGTAGGAGCCATTACCATGTGGCCTTACACTGGGAATTTAACCCAGACATATTTGGAATTATTTATGGGGTGGGTGTGGGGTGCGGTGGCCCCTGTGTCGGTATGGCTGGGCTGCTTCAGGTCGGCACACCCTAACACTTTATTAACACTTATGATTTTCCCTATCACTTTGTATATATTATTTTAATCACACCACTTACATAGCACTTCTGTGCTTCTTATTAACCCCTATTAATTCTCACCTGTGTGCTGACCTGGGGTGGCCGACCTGTGCCGACATCGTGGGGTCCTGCACCCCGGACCCATACCTAGTATTAGGGATCCCCAGTGACGGAGAAGCCTTGTCGATCGGCCTGGGGGCTTAACCCTATATCTGCAGATATACGCAACTAAGATCTCCGTATTATCTGACTATTATGTTGTAATATTTTTCACTCGGTGTGCATTAGGGAACACACAGTTTTTTCCTACACAGAATTACCCCTCCCTTTTAGCACCTGAGTGACATTACAATCTGATTGAGCAGCTTTCCATTTTGTGTATTGTATTTAGAGAGGCATAGATGGGTCAGCATTAGGAGGTATTGCTGACTCCATAGTGCCATAGGGGAAGCCAGGGGTATCCCCAGGTAAGCTGGCTCTCAGATGCTGTAGGAGCCATTACCATGTGGCCTTACAATGGGAATTTAACCCAGACATATTTGGAATTATTTATGGGGTGGGTGTGGGGTGCGGTGGCCCCTGTGTCGGTATGGCTGGGCTGCTTCAGGTCGGCACACCCTAACCCTTTATTAACACTTATGATTTTCCCTATCAGTTTGTATATATTATTTTAATCACACCACTTACATAGCACTTCTGTGCTTCTTATTAACCCCTATTAATTCTCACCTGTGTGCTGACCTGGGGTGGCCGACCTGTGCCGACATCGTGGGGTCCTGCACCCCGGACCCATACCTAGTATTAGGGACCCCCAGTGACGGAGAAGACTTGTCGATCGGCCTGGGGGCTTAACCCTATATCTGCAGATATACGCAACTAAGATCTCCGTATTATCTGACTATTATGTCGTAATATTTTTCACTCGGTGTGCATTAGGGAACACAGTTTTTTCCTACACAGAATTACCCCTCCCTTTTAGCACCTGAGTGACATTACAATCTGATTGAGCAGCTTTCCATTTTGTGTATTGTATTTAGAGAGGCATAGATGGGTCAGCATTATGAGGGATTGCTGACTCCATAGTGCCATAGGGGAAGCCAGGGGTATCCCCAGGTAAGCTGGCTCTCAGATGCTGTAGGAGCCATTACCATGTGGCCTTACACTGGGAATTTAACCCAGACATATTTGGAATTATTTATGGGGTGGGTGTGGGGTGCAGTGGCCCTTGTGTCGGTATGGCTGGGCTGCTTCAGGTCGGCACACGCTAACACTTTATTAACACTTATGATTTTCCCTATCACTGTTATGATTCCAGCACTCTGGTCAGAGGAGATCTTATGGCAAGGACCGGAGCACTGGAACGGAATGCTGGGGAAGGGAGCAGGACAGGAAAATAGCCCCTGGCGCCCTAACTCTGTTGTCCGTGTTGTCAGAAATCCCCTGCGAGACTATGGTTTCTTGAGCCCTTGGCAGCCGCGTTTGAAGGGCGGATTATGTCTGCCCAACTCCGATGCCCCCCGGTCTTAATGAGAGACAAAGGGAAATCCGAGACAGGGTGATAACAAGAGGCCCTCTAACTAAACAACCAGGCCAGGGGCTAAGCTAACTCAAAACTAGAATATGTGCGGAGAAACCGCCAGGGAAAAGGACAACCAAAATATCCACTTGTCCAATACTCCTACCCGGCACCGCCGAGTACCAGAGAGGACTTGTGGAAGCGGAACCCTCCGCAAATGCTCCAAAAACAAAATATAAAAGGTAAAGCGGCTGAGCCGCAACACATGGCAGAGCCGCAACTCACGAACACCACAGGATATAAAACAGTGATCAGTCAGGACTCCAGGGAACCAAACGACCTCCTGGGATGAGATGACAACTCCCGAATACTGGACTTCTGAGGACAGGAATGACCGGGTACAGCAGGACTGGAAACAGACTCTCAGCAAACAAAGGCAGCATGCAGGAAGCTATTACCAGCGTCTGTGAGAAGCCCTGGGAGTGTATTTAACAAGGAGTCCTCCAATCAGCTGCTTAAAGGCTGATTAGAATAAATGCCGTGCAGCTGCCTTGCTGCACGGCCAGAGAGCAGGTGAATATATTAATTCCTAAAGCCTAGCAACGGGGAACGCGGTCCGCCAGTGGCGTCCCCGTTGCTAGGGTCCGTGCGGCTCAGCGCGCCCGGCGTCTAGCGTTGCTAGGGAGCCGGCGGCTGTACGCGCACGGCGTCTCTAGTTGCTAGGCGCCGGGCCGCGCAGACAAGAGGACCCCGGCGCCTAACAGTACTCCCCCCTTGAGGAGGGGTCAAGGAACCCCTAAAGCCAGGTTTCTGAGGAAATTCCCAAAAAAATGCCCTCTTGAGCCTCGGGGCATGAAGATCCTTATCCAGGACCCAAGACCTTTCCTCCGAACCATAGCCTTTCCAGTGAACTAGAAAATACAGCCGACCCCGGGACAATTTGGAATCGAGAACCTTCTCTACCAAGAACTCCTGTTGTCCCTGTACATCCACTGGAGATCTACCCTGAGAGATCTTCCGAGGAAATCTACTGGAAGAAACGTATTGTTTCAACAGGGAACAATGGAACGTATTTCCAATCCTGAGAGATCTTGGTAAACGTAACCGAAAGGCATCTGGGTTGACTCTTTTAATAATAAGAAATGGCCCAATAAATTTGGGTCCCAGTCTAGCCGAGGATTGTCGAAGCCTGATGTTGCGAGTCGACAACCACACCCTATCTCCAACCTTAAAAGTGCAAGGACGTCGGAGCCTGTCAGAAAATTTCTTCTCTCGAAAGGCCGCTTTTCTGAGAGCAAGGTGCACCTTTTTCCAAATGGCTCTGAGATGGGAGGTTAAGGTTAGCGAGGAGACTGAGGAATGATGAAAAAAAGAATTAGCTCTGGGGTGAAAACCAAAAACTGAAAAGAATGGAGACTCTTTAGTGGAGGAATGACAAGAATTATTGTAAGCAAATTCAGCCAACGGAAGAAACTCGGACCAATCATTCTGGAGTTTGGCTGAATACAAGCGCAAATATTGTTTCAATGATTGGTTAACTCGTTCGGTTTGCCCGTTGGATTGTGGGTGGTAACCGGATGTTAACGACAATTTCATCTTTAATGAGGCACAAAAACATTTCCAGAATTGTGCGATGAATTGTGGACCCCGATCAGAAACAATATCAGTAGGCAACCCATGAAGCCTGAATACATGGCGGAGAAACAAAACTGCCAACCCTTGGGCAGAAGGCAATCGGGGAAGAGCAATAAAATGAGCCATTTTACTAAAACGGTCCACTACCACCCATATGACTCGGAATCCGGCTGAAAGGGGAAGGTCACCCACAAAATCCATGGAAATATGAGACCATGGCCTGAGAGGAACATTTAAGGGCATAAGTTGCCCGAAAGGCAAGGAACGGGGAACCTTATGCTGTGCACAAACCTGACATGAATAAACAAATTACTTGACGTCTTTAGAAAGACCAGGCCACCATACTGATCGAGAGACTAACTCCAATGTCTTAGAGACTCCTGGATGCCCTGAAACTTTGTTATCATGGAATTCCGTTAAAACAGTAGCTCTCAAAAACTCAGGGACGTAAAGACGACCAGCAGGAGTAATTCTAGGAGCTTGGTGTTGAAGCTGTTTTAACTGGGTAAGTAAATCTTGTGTGAGGCCCGCCCAGATGACCGAAGATGGAAGTATGGAGGTAACAGGATTGTTATTGTGAACCGGAAGAAAGCTACGTGACAGGGCATCAGCCTTAGTATTCTTGGAACCAGGCCTGAAAGTGATTATAAATTTGAAACGAGTAAAAAATAATGCCCAACGTGCCTGCCGGGCATTAAGCCGCTTAGCCGATTCAATGTATTGCAGGTTCTTATGGTCAGTCAATACCGAAATAGTATGTTTTGCTCCCTCCAGCCAATGCCTCCACTCCTCGAAAGCCCACTTTACCGCCAGTAACTCCCGATTACCAACGTCATAGTTGGATTCAGCGGAGGAGAATTTCCTGGACATAAAGGCACAAGGATGTAACTCCAGAGACTCCGGATCCTTTTGAGAAAGGATAGCCCCCACTCCAACCTCCGAGGCATCAACCTCCACCACAAAGGGCAATTCCGGATTAGGATGTCTGAGGACTGGAGCCGAGACAAAGGCTTGTTTCAAGGCCCGGAAGGACAACTCAGCTTCACGCGACCAGTTGGTAGGATCCGCCCCTTTCTTTGTCAGAGCTACAATGGGAGCAACCAGGTCAGAAAAAGAATGAATGAACCTCCTATAATAATTCGCAAACCCTAAAAAGCGCTGAATTGCTTTTAAATTGGTGGGTTGCGCCCAAATAAGGATGGCCTGGAGTTTCTTTGGTTCCATGGAAAATCCCCGAGGGGAAATTATGTACCCTAAAAAAGATACTTCCGTGACATGAAACTCACACTTCTCCAGCTTGGCATATAAATGATTCTCACGTAACTTTTGAAGAACCAGACGCACCTGGGTAACATGTTGTTCCATTGATTCAGAATAAATCAGGATGTCATCTAAGTAAACGACCACGAATTTCCCTAGGAAGTCACGGAGCACATCGTTAATGAGGTCTTGAAAAACTGCTGGAGCATTGGACAGGCCGAACGGCATCACCAGGTATTCGTAGTGACCCGACTGAGTACTGAAGGCCGTCTTCCACTCATCTCCAGATTTAATTCGGATGAGGTTGTACGCTCCTCTAAGGTCGATTTTAGAAAAAATCACAGCAGAACGTAACTGATCAAAGAGTACAGAAATCAACGGCAAAGGATAGGTGTTTTTAACTGAGATCTTATTCAGGGCTCTAAAATCAATGCAAGGTCTAAGCGAGCCATCCTTTTTCTCCACAAAGAAGAAGCCTGCACTTAAAGTAGAGATGAGCGGGTTCGGTTTCTCTGAATCCGAACCCGCCAGAACTTCATGTTTTTTTTCACGGGTCCGAGCGACTCGGATCTTCCCGCCTTGCTCGGTTAACCCGAGCGCGCCCGAACGTCATCATGACGCTGTCGGATTCTCGCGAGGCTCGGATTCTATCGCGAGACTCGGATTCTATATAAGGAGCCGCGCGTCGCCGCCATTTTCACACGTGCATTGAGATTGATAGGGAGAGGACGTGGCTGGCGTCCTCTCCGTTTAGAATTAGAATAGATTAGAGAGACACTTGATTTACTAATTTTGGGGAGCATTAGGAGTACTCAGTAGTGTACAGTGCAGAGTTTTGCTGATAGTGACCAGTGACCACCACTTTTATTTATAATCCGTTCTCTGCCTGAAAAAAGCGATACACAGCACACAGTGACTCAGTCACATACCATATCTGTGTGCACTGCTCAGGCTCAGGCCAGTGTGCTGCATCATCTATATATATTATATATCTGTCTGACTGCTCAGCTCACACAGCTTATAATTGTGGGGGAGACTGGGGAGCACTACTGCAGTGCCAGTTATAGGTTATAGCAGGAGCCAGGAGTACATAATATTATATTAAAATTAAACAGTGCACACTTTTGCTGCAGGAGTGCCACTGCCAGTGTGACTAGTGACCAGTGACCTGACCACCAGTATATAATATTAGTAGTATACTATCTCTTTATCAACCAGTCTATATTAGCAGCAGACACAGTACAGTGCGGTAGTTCACGGCTGTGGCTACCTCTGCGTCGGCACTCGGCAGCCCGTCCATAATTGTATATACCAGTGACCTAACCGTGGTTTTTTTTTCTTTCTTTATACATACATACTAGTTACGAGTATACTATCTCTTTATCAACCAGTCTATATATTAGCAGCAGACACAGTACAGTGCGGTAGTTCACGGCTGTGGCTACCTCTGTGTCGGCACTCGGCAGCCCGTCCATAATTGTATATACCACCTAACCGTGGTTTTTTTTTCTTTCTTTATACATACATACTAGTTACGAGTATACTATCTCTTTATCAACCAGTCTATATATTAGCAGCAGACACAGTACAGTGCGGTAGTTCACGGCTGTGGCTACCTCTGTGTCGGCACTCGGCAGCCCGTCCATAATTGTATATACCACCTAACCGTGGTTTTTTTTTCTTTCTTTATACATACATACTAGTTACGAGTATACTATCTCTTTATCAACCAGTCTATATATTAGCAGCAGACACAGTACAGTGCGGTAGTTCACGGCTGTGGCTACCTCTGTGTCGGCACTCGGCAGCCCGTCCATAATTGTATATACCACCTAACCGTGGTTTTTTTTTCTTTCTTTATACATACATACTAGTTATGAGTATACTATCTCTTTATCAACCAGCCTATATATTAGCAGCAGACACAGTACAGTGCGGTAGTTCACGGCTGTGGCTACCTCTGTGTCGGCACTCGGCAGCCCGTCCATAATTGTATATACCACCTAACCGTGGCTTTTTTTTCTTTCTTTATACATACATACTAGTTACGAGTATACTATCTCTTTATCAACCAGTCTATATATTAGCAGCAGACACAGTACAGTGCGGTAGTTCACGGCTGTGGCTACCTCTGTGTCGGCACTCGGCAGCCCGTCCATAATTGTATATACCACCTAACCGTGGTTTTTTTTTCTTTCTTTATACATACATACTAGTTACGAGTATACTATCTCTTTATCATCAACCAGTCTATATATTAGCAGCAGACACAGTACAGTGCGGTAGTTCACGGCTGTGGCTACCTCTGTGTCGGCACTCGGCAGCCCGTCCATAATTGTATATACCACCTAACCGTGGTTTTTTTTTCTTTCTTTATACATACATACTAGTTACGAGTATACTATCTCTTTATCAACCAGTCTATATATTAGCAGCAGACACAGTACAGTGCGGTAGTTCACGGCTGTGGCTACCTCTGTGTCGGCACTCGGCAGCCCGTCCATAATTGTATATACCACCTAACCGTGGTTTTTTTTTCTTTCTTTATACATACATACTAGTTATGAGTATACTATCTCTTTATCATCAACCAGTCTATATATTAGCAGCAGACACAGTACAGTGCGGTAGTTCACGGCTGTGGCTACCTCTGTGTCGGCACTCGGCAGCCCGTCCATAATTGTATATACCACCTAACCGTGGTTTTTTTTTCTTTCTTTATACATACATACTAGTTACGAGTATACTATCTCTTTATCAACCAGTCTATATATTAGCAGCAGACACAGTACAGTGCGGTAGTTCACGGCTGTGGCTACCTCTGTGTCGGCACTCGGCAGCCCGTCCATAATTGTATACTAGTATCCAATCCATCCATCTCCATTGTTTACCTGAGGTGCCTTTTAGTTGTGCCTATTAAAATATGGAGAACAAAAATGTTGAGGTTCCAAAATTAGGGAAAGATCAAGATCCACTTCCACCTCGTGCTGAAGCTGCTGCCACTAGTCATGGCCGAGACGATGAAATGCCAGCAACGTCGTCTGCCAAGGCCGATGCCCAATGTCATAGTACAGAGCATGTCAAATCCAAAACACCAAATATCAGTAAAAAGCCTCTTTTTTTCTTTGCGTCATGTGCTGTTTGGGGAGGGTTTTTTGCAAGGGACATCCTGCGTGACACTGCAGTGCCACTCCTAGATGGGCCCGGTGTTTGTGTCGGCCACTAGGGTCGCTAATCTTACTCACACAGCTACCTCATTGCGCCTCTTTTTTTCTTTGCGTCATGTGCTGTTTGGGGAGGGTTTTTTGGAAGGGCCATCCTGCGTGACACTGCAGTGCCACTCCTAGATGGGCCCGGTGTTTGTGTCGGCCACTAGGGTCGCTAATCTTACTCACACAGCTACCTCATTGCGCCTCTTTTTTTCTTTGCGTCATGTGCTGTTTGGGGAGGGTTTTTTGGAAGGGACATCCTGCGTGACACTGCAGTGCCACTCCTAGATGGGCCCGGTGTTTGTGTCGGCCACTAGGGTCGCTTATCTTACTCACACAGCGACCTCGGTGCAAATTTTAGGACTAAAAATAATATTGTGAGGTGTGAGGTATTCAGAATAGACTGAAAATGAGTGTAAATTATGGTTTTTGAGGTTAATAATACTTTGGGATCAAAATGACCCCCAAATTCTATGATTTAAGCTGTTTTTTAGTGTTTTTTGAAAAAAACACCCGAATCCAAAACACACCCGAATCCGACAAAAAAAATTCGGTGAGGTTTTGCCAAAACGCGTTCGAACCCAAAACACGGCCGCGGAACCGAACCCAAAACCAAAACACAAAACCCGAAAAATTTCAGGTGCTCATCTCTAACTTAAAGGAGATTTTGATGGTCTAATAAATCCTTTCTCAAGGCTCTCCTTAACATAATCATTCATAGCCGCAGTTTCTGGCCCGGATAATGCATATAATCTTCCCTTTGGCAATGCGGCACCAGGAAATAACTCAATAGCACAATCATAAGGCCGATGGGGAGGCAGAATGTCCGCATTGCCTTTGGAGAAAACATCAGCAAACTCCTGGTATTCCACCGGAATGAGTTCTGGAAGGATAGCTGCTACTCTGACTGGAAACGTGATACATTCCTTATCACAAAAAGTACCCCATTGTGAAATCTCCCCCGACCGCCAATCAATGGTGGGATTATGAAAGGCCAGCCAAGGGTGACCCAGAACAACTGGAACTGCTGGGCAATGTGTAAGATAGAACTCGATTTTCTCGGAATGTAGAGCTCCTACTGTAAGTAATACAGGGGGTGTACGGAGAGAAATAATCCCATTGGACAGCGGACTCCCATCTAAGCCATGCATGGTGACACACCTACCCAAAGGTAACTGAGGAATGCCTAAGGCCTTAGCCCAAGTTAAATCCATAAAGTTTCCTGCAGCTCCACTGTCAACAAAAGCCGACACCGAAGAACTGAGGCTGCCAAAGGAAACTTTAACTGGGACTAAAAGGGAGTTATTCGAGGAGATAAGCTGCAGACCTAGGTGAACCCCCTCACAATTCACCTGGTCAAAGCGTTTCCCGACTTGTTCGGACAATTACGAGCAAAATGTCCCTTACCCCCACAGTACAGACAAAGACCGGAATTTTGCCTTCTGGCTTTTTCCTCAGGAGACAGCCGGGAGAGACCCATCTGCATGGGCTCCTCTACGTTTTCAGGAATGGAATATACACACGGACTTGACCTTACAGGTGCTCCTCTTTCAGCCCTCCGCTCTCTGAGACGATGATCAATCTTAATAGAAAGCTCCATGAGTTTATTAAGAGTCTCAGGAGCGGGGTACTGAAGGAGACTGTCTTTTATAGACTCTGATAAGCCGAGGCGAAACTGACTGCGCAGGGCTGGGTCATTCCAGCCACAGTCGTTCGACCAACGGCGAAACTCCGTACAATAAACCTCCGCAGGATTTCTACCTTGTTTGAGAGCGCGCAGCTGACTTTCAGCGGACGCCTCTCTATCAGGGTCATCATACAAGAGCCCTAAAGACTTAAAAAAAGCGTCAACTGTCAACAATGCAGGATCCTCTGCTCTTAAACCAAATGCCCAGGTCTGAGGATCCCCCTGGAGTAAAGAAATAATAATCCCGACCCGCTGAGATTCAGTACCCGAGGAAGTCGGTCTTAAACGAAAATAAAGTTTACAGGATTCTTTAAAATTAAAAAACTCTTTTCTATCACCAGAAAAACGGTCAGGCAAATGCATCTTTGGTTCAGGGACTACCCTTGGGGAAGCTCGCAAAAGATCTTCCTGCGACTTCACCCGAAAAGAAAGATCCTGAACCATCTGAGTAAGTTCTTGAATCTGGCTGACTAAGAGCTGACCAGGATTTGGCCCTAAACCTGTCGGATTCATGAGGCCGATAAACTCTCACAAAACTGAATGAGAAAAAATTAAACCCCGTTTAATTTTAAGTTTTGGTATGGCCGGTAATAATGTTATGATTCCAGCACTCTGGTCAGAGGAGATCTTATGGCAAGGACCGGAGCACTGGAACGGAATGCTGGGGAAGGGAGCAGGACAGGAAAATAGCCCCTGGCGCCCTAACTCTGTTGTCTCACCCGTGTTGTCAGAAATCCCCTGCGAGACTATGGTTTCTTGAGCCCTTGGCAGCCGCGTTTGAAGGGCGGATTATGTCTGCCCAACTCCGATGCCCCCCGGTCTTAATGAGAGACAAAGGGAAATCCGAGACAGGGTGATAACAAGAGGCCCTCTAACTAAACAACCAGGCCAGGGGCTAAGCTAACTCAAAACTAGAATATGTGCGGAGAAACCGCCAGGGAAAAGGACAACCAAAATATCCACTTGTCCAATACTCCTACCCGGCACCGCCGAGTACCAGAGAGGACTTGTGGAAGCGGAACCCTCCGCAAATGCTCCAAAAACAAAATATAAAAGGTAAAGCGGCAGAGCCGCAACACACGGCAGAGCCGCAACTCACGAACACCACAGGATATAAAACGGTGATCAGTCAGGACTCCAGGGAACCAAACGACCTCCTGGGATGAGATGACAACTCCCGAATACTGGACTTCTGAGGACAGGAATGACCGGGTACAGCAGGACTGGAAACAGACTCTCAGCAAACAAAGGCAGCATGCAGGAAGCTATTACCGGCGTCTGTGAGAAGCCCTGGGAGTGTATTTAACAAGGAGTCCTCCAATCAGCTGCTTAAAGGCTGATTAGAATGAATGCCGTGCAGCTGCCTTGCTGCACGGCCAGAGAGCAGGTGAATATATTAATTCCTAAAGCCTAGCAACGGGGAACGCGGTCCGCCAGTGGCGTCCCCGTTGCTAGGGTCCGTGCGGCTCAGCGCGCCCGGCGTCTCTAGTTGCTAGGGAGCCAGCGGCTGTACGCGCACGGCGTCTCTAGTTGCTAGGCGCCAGGCCGCGCAGACAAGCGGACCCCGGCGCCTAACTATCACTTTGTATATATTATTTTAATCACACCACTTACATAGCACTTCTGTGCTTCTTATTAACCCCTATTAATTCTCACCTGTGTGCTTACCTGGGGTGGCCGACCTGTGCCGACATCGTGGGGTCCTGCACCCCGGACCCATACATAGTATTAGGGACCCCCAGTGACGGAGAAGACTTGTCGATCGGCCTGGGGGCTTAACCCTATATCTGCAGATATACGCAACTAAGATCTCCGTATTATCTGACTATTATGTCGTAATATTTTTCACTCGGTGTGCATTAGGGAACACAGTTTTTTCCTACACAGAATTACCCCTCCCTTTTAGCACCTGAGTGACATTACAATCTGATTGAGCAGCTTTCCATTTTGTGTATTGTATTTAGAGAGGCATGGATGGGTCAGCATTAGGAGGGATTGCTGACTCCATAGTGCCATAGGGGAAGCCAGGGGTATCCCCAGGTAAGCTGGCTCTCAGATGCTGTAGGAGCCATTACCATGTGGCCTTACACTGGGAATTTAACCCAGACATATTTGGAATTATTTATGGGGTGGGTGTGGGGTGCGGTGGCCCCTGTGTCGGTATGGCTGGGATGCTTCAGGTCGGCACACCCTAACAATTTATTAACACTTATGATTTTCCCTATCACTTTGTATATATTATTTTAATCACACCACTTACATAGCACTTCTGTGCTTCTTATTAACCCCTATTAATTCTCACCTGTGTGCTGACCTGGGGTGGCCGACCTGTGCCGACATTGTGGGGTCCTGCACCCCGGACCCATACCTAGTATTAGGGACCCCCAGTGACGGAGAAGCCTTGTCGATCGGCCTGGGGGCTTAACCCTATATCTGCAGATATACGCAACTAAGATCTCCGTATTATCTGACTATTATGTCGTAATATTTTTCACTCTGTGTGCATTAGGGAACACAGTTTTTTCCTACACAGAATTACCCCTCCCTTTTAGCACCTGAGTGACATTACAATCTGATTGAGCAGCTTTCCATTTTGTGTATTGTATTTAGAGAGGCATAGATGGGTCAGCATTAGGAGGGATTGCTGACTCCATAGTGCCATAGGGGAAGCCAGGGGTATCCCCAGGTAAGCTGGCTTTCAGATGCTGTAGGAGCCATTACCATGTGGCCTTACACTGGGAATTTAACCCAGACATATTTGGAATTATTTATGGGGTGGGTGTGGGGTGCGGTGGCCCCTGTGTCGGTATGGCTGGGCTGCTTCAGGTCGGCACACCCTAACACTTTATTAACACTTATGATTTTCCCTATCACTTTGTATATATTATTTTAATCACACCACTTACATAGCACTTCTGTGCTTCTTATTAACCCCTATTAATTCTCACCTGTGTGCTGACCTGGGGTGGCCGACCTGTGCCGACATCGTGGGGTCCTGCACCCCGGACCCATACCTAGTATTAGGGACCCCCAGTGACGGAGAAGCCTTGTCGATCGGCCTGGGGGCTTAACCCTATATCTGCAGATATACGCAACTAAGATCTCCGTATTATCTGACTATTATGTTGTAATATTTTTCACTCGGTGTGCATTAGGGAACACAGTTTTTTCCTACACAGAATTACCCCTCCCTTTTAGCACCTGAGTGACATTACAATCTGATTGAGCAGCTTTCCATTTTGTGTATTGTATTTAGAGAGGCATAGATGGGTCAGCATTAGGAGGTATTGCTGACTCCATAGTGCCATAGGGGAAGCCAGGGGTATCCCCAGGTAAGCTGGCTCTCAGATGCTGTAGGAGCCATTACCATGTGGCCTTACACTGGGAATTTAACCCAGACATATTTGGAATTATTTATGGGGTGGGTGTGGGGTGCGGTGGCCCCTGTGTCGGTATGGCTGGGCTGCTTCAGGTCGGCACACCCTAACAATTTATTAACACTTATGATTTTCCCTATCACTTTGTATATATTATTTTAATCACACCACTTACATAGCACTTCTGTGCTTCTTATTAACCCCTAATAATTCTCACCTGTGTGCTGACCTGGGGTGGCCGACCTGTGCCGACATCGTGGGGTCCTGCACCCCGGACCCATACCTAGTATTAGGGACCCCCAGTGACGGAGAAGACTTGTCGATCGGCCTGGGGGCTTAACCCTATATCTGCAGATATACGCAACTAAGATCTCCGTATTATCTGACTATTATGTCGTAATATTTTTCACTCGGTGTGCATTAGGGAACACAGTTTTTTCCTACACAGAATTACCCCTCCCCTTTTAGCACCTGAGTGACATTACAATCTGTTTGAGCAGCTTTCTACTTTGTGTATTGTATATAGAGAGGCATAGATGGGTCAGCATTAGGAGGGATTGCTGACTCCATAGTGCCATAGGGGAAGCCAGGGGTATCCCCAGGTAAGCTGGCTCTCAGATGCTGTAGGAGCCATTACCATGTGGCCTTACACTGGGAATTTAACCCAGACATATTTGGAATTATTTATGGGGTGGGTGTGGGGTGCGGTGGCCCCTGTGTCGGTATGGCTGGGCTGCTTCAGGTCGGCACACCCTAACACTTTATTAACACTTATGATTTTCCCTATCACTTTGTATATATTATTTTAATCACACCACTTACATAGCACTTCTGTGCTTCTTATTAACCCCTATTAATTCTCACCTGTGTGCTGACCTGGGGTGGCCGACCTGTGCCGACATCGTGGGGTCCTGCACCCCGGACCCATACCTAGTATTAGGGACCCCCAGTGACGGAGAAGCCTTGTCGATCGGCCTGGGGGCTTAACCCTATATCTGCAGATATACGCAACTAAGATCTCCGTATTATCTGACTATTATGTCGTAATATTTTTCACTCGGTGTGCATTAGGGAACACAGTTTTTTCCTACACAGAATTACCCCTCCCTTTTAGCACCTGAGTGACATTACAATCTGATTGAGCAGCTTTCCATTTTGTGTATTGTATTTAGAGAGGCATAGATGGGTCAGCATTAGGAGGTATTGCTGATTCCATAGTGCCATAGGGGAAGCCAGGGGTATCCCCAGGTAAGCTGGCTCTCAGATGCTGTAGGAGCCATTACCATGTGGCCTTACACTGGGAATTTAACCCAGACATATTTGGAATTATTTATGGGGTGGGTGTGGGGTGCGGTGGCCCCTGTGTCGGTATGGCTGGGCTGCTTCAGGTCGGCACACCCTAACACTTTATTAACACTTATGATTTTCCCTATCACTTTGTATATATTATTTTAATCACACCACTTACATAGCACTTCTGTGCTTCTTATTAACCCCTATTAATTCTCACCTGTGTGCTGACCTGGGGTGGCCGACCTGTGCCGACATCGTGGGGTCCTGCACCCCGGACCCATACCTAGTATTAGGGACCCCCAGTGACGGAGAAGCCTTGTCGATCGGCCTGGGGGCTTAACCCTATATCTGCAGATATACGCAACTAAGATCTCCGTATTATCTGACTATTATGTCGTAATATTTTTCACTCGGTGTGCATTAGGGAACACAGTTTTTTCCTACACAGAATTACCCCTCCCTTTTAGCACCTGAGTGACATTACAATCTGATTGAGCAGCTTTCCATTTTGTGTATTGTATTTAGAGAGGCATAGATGGGTCAGCATTAGGAGGTATTGCTGATTCCATAGTGCCATAGGGGAAGCCAGGGGTATCCCCAGGTAAGCTGGCTCTCAGATGCTGTAGGAGCCATTACCATGTGGCCTTACACTGGGAATTTAACCCAGACATATTTGGAATTATTTATGGGGTGGGTGTGGGGTGCGGTGGCCCCTGTGTCGGTATGGCTGGGCTGCTTCAGGTCGGCACACCCTAACACTTTATTAACACTTATGATTTTCCCTATTACTTTGTATATATTATTTTAATCACACCACTTACATAGCACTTCTGTGCTTCTTATTAACCCCTATTAATTCTCACCTGTGTGCTGACCTGGGGTGGCCGACCTGTGCCGACATCGTGGGGTCCTGCACCCCGGACCCATACCTAGTATTAGGGACCCCCAGTGACGGAGAAGCCTTGTCGATCGGCCTGGGGGCTTAGCCCTATATCTGCAGATATACGCAACTAAGATCTCCGTATTATCTGACTATTATGTCGTAATATTTTTCACTCGGTGTGCATTAGGGAACACACAGTTTTTTCCTACACAGAATTACCCCTCCCTTTTAGCACCTGAGTGACATTACAATCTGATTGAGCAGCTTTCCATTTTGTGTATTGTATTTAGAGAGGCATAGATGGGTCAGCATTAGGAGGTATTGCTGACTCCATAGTGCCATAAGGGAAGCCAGGGGTATCCCCAGGTAAGCTGGCTCTCAGATGCTGTAGGAGCCATTACCATGTGGCCTTACACTGGGAATTTAACCCAGACATATTTGGAATTATTTATGGGGTGGGTGTGGGGTGCGGTGGCCCCTGTGTCGGTATGGCTGGGCTGCTTCAGGTCGGCACACCCTAACACTTTATTAACACTTATGATTTTCCCTATCACTTTGTATATATTATTTTAATCACACCACTTACATAGCACTTCTGTGCTTCTTATTAACCCCTATTAATTCTCAGCTGTGTGCTGACCTGGGGTGGCCGACCTGTGCCGACATCGTGGGGTCCTGCACCCCGGACCCATACCTAGTATTAGGGATCCCCAGTGACGGAGAAGCCTTGTCGATCGGCCTGGGGGCTTAACCCTATATCTGCAGATATACGCAACTAAGATCTCCGTATTATCTGACTATTATGTCGTAATATTTTTCACTCGGTGTGCATTAGGGAACACACAGTTTTTTCCTACACAGAATTACCCCTCCCTTTTAGCACCTAAGTGACATTACAATCTGATTGAGCAGCTTTCCATTTTGTGTATTGTATTTAGAGAGGCATAGATGGGTCAGCATTAGGAGGGATTGCTGACTCCATAGTGCCATAGGGGAAGCCAGGGGTATCCCCAGGTAATAAATACTCAGAGAAGCGCTACCAATGAACAGTCTAATAA
This sequence comes from Pseudophryne corroboree, assembly GCF_028390025.1. Taxonomy (NCBI): domain Eukaryota; kingdom Metazoa; phylum Chordata; class Amphibia; order Anura; family Myobatrachidae; genus Pseudophryne; species Pseudophryne corroboree. The sequence goes on from NC_086446.1 coordinate 765,485,724, forward strand.
ATGTATTTATTAAAAAATATTTAATACAGTCTCAATGAAATAATCCGCTTATCCTGGAATGTTCAACATACAATACACACCAAACATTCAATGATTCCAATAATCACCTTTAAAAAGAACATAACCTCTTAATTCCCAATAAATGCTGTAGCAATTAAAATGTACTAGTACTTATAGGGTTAAGCTCCATGCATGGGCTAATTAATTCACGTGGGTTCCTTAGATGCTGTTTAGGAAGTCCATCCACAGTGAAGTATTTATATGGTATTAATCAGCTTGTATATTGCAGTCTTATCCAGATCACGTAGACTTTCTATGGGTAGCTTAATTTGTGCAAATTTCCATATATGTGCAGTGATAATTTAGCCAAATCACTGATTGTGCAGTCTCATATAATGAAGCTTACCCACTTTTGAATGATGGGAATTTCCCTTTAGTGTCTTTCCTGTAGTGGGCGCCGGCTGCCCACACCGCTGAACAGCGGCACAGCAAGGTGTCGGTATCACTGTTGAAGACTGCGCTTCACGGGGACCACTTCAGAGCGCGGCTACCTGAGACCAGAAAGCCGTTCGCGGCTGATGAAGTCAGGAGCCGTTCGCTCGTGCATCCGTAGCAGGAACCGCTGAATGTACTGTGGGTGTGCTGAATGTTGAATACCCAGGATACCGGGCAGGACGTCGGGCGGAATGCTTGACGCGTTTCTCAGCCTCTAATACCGGGGCTGTTTCTTCAGAAGTACCGCCTCAATGGTTTTGGGTATTTTTATACCCTGGAGCTCTCCAATTATTAAAACACATGCCTGGTGTTGTTCCACTAATTAAAACCCATATCAGGTGAATTGTACCACCAAACACTTGTTAATATTAAAACACATTTGTTTATAGGTAACTGGAACGGATTGGATTAATCTTTTTTTCTTTTCAGTAAGGACATATGTGGGGCTCCACAATTGGATATTAGAAATGTATATTTCTCTATAGAGAACACAAATGATTATAAACATATATAAAAACATATAGAATATATAATATATAAATAATATAATAATATTAATACAAATAATAATAATAGTAATAATAATAACAATAATAATGATAGGTGTCCTATAGCCATAAATTACCATGTTATTTTAATTTCTGTCAAAATAACAATTCTTAATAAAGCCATAATCTTATAATTATCATAACAAAATAAAATGAAAACTTTAAAAAATATATATAAGTACGTATAAAAGTATCAAAATAAATACAATTTCTTTAAAACTATAAGGATGTAGAGACAGTAATTCTATATAAGGATAGACATATATTATTATTATTAGCAGCATAAATTTATTTATTGGATCATAGTCTATCCCCACAAATTCCGATCACAAAATATTAATGCTGCATGTTCCTTTAATATTTCTTCCCTTGAAATTTTAGATCCAAAGATGGTGATACAGTATACTGTTCCAGCAAATCATCTGCAACTGAAGCAGTACTCTGTAAAACCACAAACCAGAATGAATGGGATCAAATAAAGAATAAAGCTATACCCAAAAATGGGGAAAAAGAGGGAGAAAGAGGAAAGGAAAGAAAAGGAAGGGAGATTTATATATTATTGAGTTCTATTGTGTCATTCAGACCTAATGGGGTCATAGTTCCAAGTTTGAATATCCAGAATGCTTCTTTACGACATAACTTTGAAAATCTATCCCCTCCTCTGACAGATGGAGGAATCTGTTCGATAGCTTGTACTTTTATATCTTTGAGAATCCCCTTAGGACATATTCTAAAATGACACGGTAGACTGTGTGTTCTATTCCCATTAATTAGAAATCTTCTATGTTCCAAAAACCGAACATTTAATGTTCTGGTGGTGCGGCCAACATATTGTAAGCCGCACCCACAAGAAATGACATAAATGACATAACTAGACTGACAGTTAAAGAAAGAACCTAACTCAAACGTTTCTTTATTGCTAAATGATGTGATGGTATTACATCTGTGTGCTGCATATTCACATGTGAGACACCTGGATTTCCCACACCTAAAAAACCCTTTTGGTTTTGGGGCTACATCTAACCAGTTACTTACAGCTGGATCCCTATTATGATCTATTTTCAACATACTGGGGGCTAATTTCTGTTTGAGACTATCAGCTTTTCTGAAAACTACTTTCCTAGAATCCTGTAGATCATTCTTTAGATACTTATCAAGCTTCAATAAACTGTAATTTTTGTTTATAATACGTTTAATATCCATGGCTGATGAATTATATTTGGTTATAAAGGTGAGGGGGCATTTAGAGTTAGTGTCCCTTTGTTGTGTAAAATTTGCAGTCTTATTCTTTTTAGAGACTAACAGCTCTTCCCTATTCATGGCACTGACTTCTATGAGGGTTTTATCTAAAAGATCTTTCGGATACCCCTGTTTCAAAAAAGATGTTATCATTTTGTCTATCTGTGTAGCAAAGTCAGTGTCATTAGAACAATTCCTGCGAACACGCATGAATTGGCCTTTAGGTATATTTGCCTTCCAACTACTGTGGTGGCAACTGTCAAAATGAAGGTACTTGTTGCAATCAACTTCCTTAGTAAATGTAGCAGTGTGAAGCTGATTATTAACCACTTTTAACGTTATATCCAAAAAATTAAGAGTGGAATCACTAACGTTATGTGTGAATTTTAAATTAAAATCGTTGTCATTCAAATTGTTAACCAAATCCGTGACTGTGTTGAAATCCCCATCCCAAATTATACATAAATCATCGATAAAGCGCCCAAAGAAGACCAAGTTCGCTCCATATCCGCCACCCCAGATGTGGCGCTCTTCGAAGCGCCCCATATAGAGGTTGGCGAAGCTTGGAGCGAACTTGGTCCCCATGGCGGTCCCCAGTGACTGTAAAAAAAATTGTGATTCAAACAAAAAATAATTGTGAGATAAAATAAACTGAATTGATGATAATAAAAGGTTACGCAATGACTCTGATATAGTGGGATCTCTCTGTAAATAATATTGTGCTGCCAATATCCCCTTGTCATGTGGGATATTGGTATATAGTGCTTCTACGTCACATACTACGATTTTATAAGTATCTTTCCAGACAAAGTCATTAACTTTGTTCAAAAAATCTGAAGAGTCTCTTAAATATGATCGAAGAGACGTTACATAACCTTGTAAATGTGCATCAACAAAAGAAGATAAATTAGTGGTAAGTGACCCCACACCAGAAATAATAGGTCGACCAGGTGGTAAAGAAATGTGCTTATGAATTTTCGGCAAATGATAGTAAATGGGTGTGATCGGGTGCACAGAAAATAAAAAGTGCCAAGTGTCCTTAGAAATCGTACCATCCATAAGTGCTTTATCAAGAAGGATTTTGAGTTCTTTCTGGTAGACAAAGGTGGGGTCTAATGCTAATATCTTATAAAATATTGTGTTATTCAACTGTCTATTTGCTTCAAAAAGGTAATCCTTTCTATTTTGTATCACCAGCCCCCCACCTTTGTCGGCCTGTCTGAAAACCAAATCAGTGTTACTCATTAATTTCTTAAGAGCTGACCTCTCTTTTTTCGTAAGATTATCCCCACAGAATTTACTTTTGCCCTGTCTAGATTCAATTTTTTGGCACAACTTCCTGAAATCTTCCATTGTAGAAGAGTGAAAACTCTCAACAAATGGCCCCTGATATTGAAGGGGGTAAAATTCAGATGGCTTCTTAAAGGATAATCCTTTACTATTCACATCGTAAAGTTTAGCCATTGTTTCAGGTATCTCATATCCTTCTACATTTTCTGAACGAAGAGATTCCAATATTTCTAGAGGGATTTGGTCATTGGAATCCAATATAATGGGATTCCCTGTTACAACCTTTTTGTTAAGTTCTTTTATTGCAAAGTATCTCTTACGACTCAAGGTTCTAACGAACCTATTGAGGTCAACAAAAAGACCAAACAAATCAGGTTTAGCAGATGGAGCAAATTTTAAGCCCTTTTTGAGTAAGGATATCTCTCCAGCAGTCAAAGAACTGTCAGAAAGATTAAATATCCCTGTGGGGCCTATCTCCTCCTGAAATTTTTTTTTTTTTGGGGTTCCTGTTGGACCTCCCCCCTCTACATCCCCTCTTTCTTCCACCTCTTCTCTTCCTCTCTTTCCGTTCCATCTTATCTCGTGGTCCTCCCTTTCTTGAACTTGTGGGGACCTCTGATGATTTGTGGGGTGACCCTTTCCTAAAAAACGTGATTGTTGTCGAGTGGATGGATGTTTCCTTCTTGCACCTCCATAAGGGGTGAAGGACTCAGATATTTGATCTGTTCTATCCTCAAGTGGCTCAAACCTATTATATATAGGGATGGCTCTATATTGAGTTTCTTTTGTCCTAATGTAATGTTGTTTTCTCTGGGGATAAGCATTATTTCTATAATTTTGTTGTCTGGATGGACTAGAGTAACGTTTCGTATAACCTCTCTGAACAGTGTTATCATAATCTCTCCTATTATTTATGTTACTTGAAAATTCCCTTTGAGGCAACTTGTAATTAGATCCTCTATCTTTTCTATTGTAGGTGCGGATCTGATCTCTATTATAATCTTCCTTATCCCTGAACATTTTTTCATCCTTTCTGTTAATTAGCTCTTTTTCAAAGTCTTCCACTCTGCTATTAATCCTACTGTCTCTCATCTCAAAACTGGGATGTTGTGAAAATTTCTTTAAATCCCCATAGACTAATTCAATCTCTTTCTGTATCTCTGAAACTCTTTCAGCTCTATATTTAATGAGCAATTTCATAAGATTTTTGGAGCAATCATCTAGAACACTAATCCATTTTTCCATAAATACCTCATCATCCTTAAATGAGGAATTTTTAAAGATTCTTAGACCTCTTGGGATCAGATCCTTGTCCAGATATTTCTGGAGAGTGATCTGGTCCCACCAATGGCGAGTCTCAGCTAGACATAGTGACTCCATTTTATTAAACAATTTAAACATGTCACTATTATCCTCTGAGACCATTTCATTTGTATTGTCTCCAAAACTAACAGTATATTTATTTCGTCTTTCTAGACGTTCCGAAATACATTTAAGACCTGTCATGATAATAACCAAGCTGCCCACCAATCAGCAAAAATCAAGTGCAAAAAAAGAGAGAAAGTGTGTGGGCGCTAGGAAATATGGCTAAAGGACACCTAAAATGTTATAGCTGTTCACTGGCTGCAGCCTCTCAAGGGCGAGATGCTGATCCTCAACCCAAAAAAATGCAGAACAATAAATACTCAGAGAAGTGCTACCAATGAACAGTCTAATAAATTTATTTATTAAAAAATATTTAATACAGTCTCAATGAAATAATCCGCTTATCCTGGAATGTTCAACATACAATACACACCAAACATTCAATGATTCCAATAATCACCTTTAAAAAGAACATAACCTCTTAATTCCCAATAAATGCTGTAGCAATTAAAATGTACTAGTACTTATAGGGTTAAGCTCCATGCATGGGCTAATTAATTCACGTGGGTTCCTTAGATGCTGTTTAGGAAGTCCATCCACAGTGAAGTATTTATATGGTATTAATCAGCTTGTATATTGCAGTCTTATCCAGATCACGTAGACTTTCTATGGGTAGCTTAATTTGTGCAAATTTCCATATATGTGCAGTGATAATTAAGCCAAATCACTGATTGTGCAGTCTCATATAATGAAGCTTACCCACTTTTGAATGATGGGAATTTCCCTTTAGTGTCTTTCCTGTAGTGGGCGCCGGCTGCCCACACCGCTGAACAGCGGCACAGCAAGGTGTCGGTATCACTGTTGAAGACTGCGCTTCACGGGGACCACTTCAGAGCGCGGCTAACTGAGACCAGAAAGCCGTTCGCGGCTGATGAAGTCAGGAGCCGTTCGCTCGTGCATCCGTAGCAGGAACCGCTGAATGTACTGTGGGTGTGCTGAATGTTGAATACCCAGGATACCGGGCAGGACGTCGGGCGGAATGCTTGACGCGTTTCTCAGCCTCTAATACCGGGGCTGTTTCTTCAGAAGTACCGCCTCAATGGTTTTGGGTATTTTTATACCCTGGAGCTCTCCAATTATTAAAACACATGCCTGGTGTTGTTCCACTAATTAAAACCCATATCAGGTGAATTGTACCACCAAACACTTGTTAATATTAAAACACATTTGTTTATAGGTAACTGGAACGGATTGGATTAATCTTTTTTTCTTTTCAGTAAGGACATATGTGGGGCTGCACAATTGGATATTAGAAATGTATATTTCTCTATAGAGAACACAAATGATTATAAACATATATAAAAACATATAGAATATATAATATATAAATAATATAATAATATTAATACAAATAATAATAATAGTAATAATAATAACAATAATAATGATAGGTGTCCTATAGCCATAAATTACCATGTTATTTTAATTTCTGTCAAAATAACAATTCTTAATAAAGCCATAATCTTAAGGCCACATGGTAATGGCTCTCAGATGCTGTAGGAGCCATTACCATGTGGCCTTACACTGGGAATTTAACCCAGACATATTTGGAATTATTTATGGGGTGGGTGTGGGGTGCGGTGGCCCCTGTGTCGGTATGGCTGGGCTGCTTCAGGTCGGCACACCCTAACACTTTATTAACACTTATGATTTTCCCTATCACTTTGTATATATTATTTTAATCACACCACTTACATAGCACTTCTGTGCTTCTTATTAACCCCTATTAATTCTCACCTGTGTGCTGACCTGGGGTGGCCGACCTGTGCCGACATCGTGGGGTCCTGCACCCCGGACCCATACCTAGTATTAGGGACCCCCAGTGACGGAGAAGCCTTGTCGATCGGCCTGGGGGCTTAACCCTATATCTGCAGATATACGCAACTAAGATCTCCGTATTATCTGACTATTATGTTGTAATATTTTTCACTCGGTGTGCATTAGGGAACACACTTTTTTCCTACACAGAATTACCCCTCCCTTTTAGCACCTGAGTGACATTACAATCTGATTGAGCAGCTTTCCATTTTGTGTATTGTATTTAGAGAGGCATAGATGGGTCAGCATTAGGAGGGATTGCTGACTCCATAGTGCCATAGGGGAAGCCAGGGGTATCCCCAGGTAAGCTGGCTCTCAGATGCTGTAGGAGCCATTACCATGTGGCCTTACACTGGGAATTTAACCCAGACATATTTGGAATTTTTTATGGGGTGGGTGTGGGGTGCGGTGGCCCCTGTGTCGGTATGGCTGGGCTGCTTCAGGTCGGCACACCCTAACACTTTATTAACACTTATGATTTTCCCTATTACTTTGTATATATTATTTTAATCACACCACTTACATAGCACTTCTGTGCTTCTTATTAACCCCTATTAATTCTCACCTGTGTGCTGACCTGGGGTGGCCGACCTGTGCCGACATCATGGGGTCCTGCACCCCGGACCCATACCTAGTATTAGGGACCCCCAGTGACGGAGAAGCCTTGTCGATCGGCCTGGGGGCTTAACCCTATATCTGCAGATATACGCAACTAAGATCTCCGTATTATCTGACTATTATGTTGTAATATTTTTCACTCGGTGTGCATTAGGGAACACAGTTTTTTCCTACACAGAATTACCCCTCCCTTTTAGCACCTGAGTGACATTACAATCTGATTGAGCAGCTTTCCATTTTGTGTATTGTATTTAGCGAGGCATAGATGGGTCAGCATTAGGAGGGATTGCTGACTCCATAGTGCCATAGGGGAAGCCAGGGGTATCCCCAGGTAAGCTGGCTCTCAGATGCTATAGGAGCCATTACCATGTGGCCTTACACTGGGAATTTAACCCAGACATATTTGGAATTATTTATGGGGTGGGTGTGGGGTGCGGTGGCCCCTGTGTCGGTATGGCTGGGCTGCTTCAGGTCGGCACACCCTAACACTTTATTAACACTTATGATTTTCCCTATCACTTTGTATATATTATTTTAATCACACCACTTACATAGCACTTCTGTGCTTCTTATTAACCCCTATTAATTCTCACCTGTGTGCTGACCTGGGGTGGCCGACCTGTGCCGACATCGTGGGGTCCTGCACCCCGGACCCATACCTAGTATTAGGGACCCCCAGTGACGGAGAAGCCTTGTCGATCGGCCTGGGGGCTTAACCCTATATCAGATATACGCAACTAAGATCTCCGTATTATCTGACTATTATGTCGTAATATTTTTCACTCGGTGTGCATTAGGGAACACAGTTTTTTCCTACATAGAATTACCCCTCCCTTTTAGCACCTGAGTGACATTACAATCTGATTTAGCAGCTTTCCATTTTGTGTATTAAACATGGGAAAAGAACATGAAGTCTTTGGAAAGGGGGTCAAGAGTGCACTAAGAATCATATAGCAAATGGTGTTTCATTAATGTGTGAAGGGTTTTAGAGTTGCAGTCGCTGGTGTGGGCCAAAGAAGCGGGGCATTGGTGGGATCGATCAAATTTGGGGTGAAGGGTAGTGTTGAAGTCCCCGGCCAAAATAACTGCACCGTTTCGATGATGGGTGATTTTAGCATTCAACATGGTAAAGAAGGAAGCCTGGTTAATATTAGGAACATAGATGTTAATTAGGTTTACAGGGACCTGGTTCAAAGAACCAAGATTTTCCTTTTTTCTTTTTTTTTTAGAAACTAAAAGGACATCAGTGAAACACGTGAGGGAACAGGAAAGTCTTTTGTCTGTTTTTGAAGGATTCTAGAGTGGGGGCCTCTTGCACTGTGCAAGGCCGCAAAGCTAAAAGCTCTACCCCCAGATGGATTCATGGAGACTCTAGTTACAGCTAAAGTTTTTCATCTGCAGATCTAGTTTCAAAGTGGTGGTGTAAGAAATTAGAAGCTGCATCAGGCACCTTGGGCCCTAGTCATGTAGCGCACTGAAAGTCAGTAAGACAATCTTGAAATAGATTTGCCATATTACAGGCATCCAGTGGAGGGAGCAGAGAATGGCTGTTATGTGGCTGGGACGGGGCTGGTTAGGTAACAGCCTGGCTGCTGCATTCTGTACTAGCTGTAATCAAGCATGATAATACTGTATGCATGTATGAGTGTAGGCAGATTATTAAAATGGGTTGGAAATATTGACAATTAAAACCAATTATAATATTGCAATGATTTACTGGTTTAACTCACACTCACAAGTTTAGGTGCATGAACTAGATAATAGCTCAATATTATAATGAACCTGTTTAATAACAGAGTCACTTACAGGCTGGTGTTATGATGTCCTCCGTGCACCCATATCCACCCATCTCCTGCCTTGTAAAGTCCAATCCAAAATACGTAGTCTGCCTTGGTGAGAATTCCCTGTATAAATCCCTGTAACAAAGTGACAGCATTGATCATATGTACAACTGAGTAATGCTATATTGAATTATAATGAAATAGAATATTGGATCTAAGCTGGCATCACCACGAATAGACAGTAGCCCATACCTGCTGTCCCTGGTCCTCTATGACTAGTAGGTGGCCTCCCATCATCTCACACTGCTCCTGGCTCTGATTCCATGTCCTCAGTGTATCATCTGAATAGTAATAACAGTTGTCCCCATACAGCAGCCAGTTATTAGGGCACAGTGCACACCCTGCAAGAAATGTTTTTGAAAATGTTTCTCATTTTTATTTTACAGTTTTACAAGTATGCAATTTTTCTTTCAGTAATAATTTTGGCTGTAGACAACATGTATTACAACATCAGAGCTCCCAGTATTACTGTTCAAGATGAGCTGTGGTATATTACTACACACCACTAATAGAACTTTCATGAATGGTGGCCGTTGGAAAGAGTATGGGGCAGATGTACTATATTTTGGAGAAAGATAAAGTGGATGGAGATAAAGTACCAGCCAATCTGCTCCTGTCATTTTTCAAACACAGCCTGTAACATGACAGCTAGGAGCTGACTGGCTGGCACTTTATCTCTCTTCACTTTATCTCTTTCCAAGACTTAATACATCTGCCCCTATGAGGCTCATTTATCAATGAGTGATAAAACACATTGTGAATGATAAAACTCAGCCAATCATCTCCCAACTGTCATTTTTCAAACACAGGACAGTTAGGAGCGGAACACAGGACAGTTAGGAGTGGAACACAGGACAGTTAGGAGTGGAACACAGGACAGTTAGGAGTGGAACACAGGACCGTTGGGAGCTGAACACATGACAGTTAGGAGCTGAACACATGACAGGAGCTGAACACAGGACAGTTGGGAGCTGAACACATGACAGGAGCTGAACACAGGACAGTTGGGAGCTGAACACAGGACAGTTGGGAGCTGAACACAGGACAGGAGCTGAACGCATGACATGAGCTGAAAAACAGGACAGGAGCTGAACACATGACAGTTTGGAGCTGAAAAACAGGACAGTTGGGAGCTGAACACATGACAGTTGGGAGCTGAACAAATGACAGTTAAGGAGCTGATTGGCTGGAGCACCATTTATCATTCACAATGAGTTTTATTACTCCAGAGGGTAAATATTGAAAAAATGGGTGCAGGGTGTGTGGTGAGGACCCCCTTACCCCGGGGGCCATGTGCACCGCATGCACTGCATCCATTATAAATATGCCAGTGCCAGGGGGAGAGGTAGAAGGCTGCGGGCCAAGGCATGGGTCAAGAATGGCTGACCAGGTATTGTGAGCATGGCAGCTGCTGGAAAAATGATTTTCCAGCAGCTGCCAGTGGGCGTTTCTGACACGGCCGCATCAGGTGTCACCATGTCAAGGAAAGCACAGCTTGGTATGGTTGCATCTGATCCAACCACGCCAGGCAAGTGGTTTAAGCAACACAACATACATCTACAGTTACTACTTTCTAACTCTTTGATAATGCTGATGCGAAAATGCTTGTCAAAAGCCTATTATGGATTTAAGCTAAAATGTCCCTGATTGTATGGTGGCAATATATTGCTGTAGACAGCACTGCTATAAGTGTGTCTTGTGACGCTGCTCTATAATTGTTAATCCATGAATTGATTGTCAGATTCACTTTGATGCAGAACTATGGGGGTAATTCAGGCCTGATCGTAGCAGCAAATTTGTTAGCAGTTGGGCAAAACCATGGGGGTCATTCCAAGTTGATCGCAGCAGGATTTTTGATAGCAATTGGGCAAAACCATGGCGGTAATTCCAAGTTGATCGCAGCAGGAAATCTTTTAGCAGTTGAGCAAAACCATGTGCACTGCAGGGGAGGCAGATATAACATGTGCAGAGAGAGTTAGATTTGGGTGGGTTATTTTGTTTCTGTGCAGGGTAAATACTGGCTGCTTTATTTTTACACTGCAATTTAGATTGCAGATTGAACACACCCCACCCAAATCTAACTCTCTCTGCAAATGTTATATCTGCCTCCCCTGCAGTGCACATGGGTGGTCATTCCGAGTTGTTCGCTCGGTAAATTTCATCGCATCGCAGCGATTTTCTGCTTAGTGCGCATGCGCTATGTCCGCACTGCGACTGCGCCAAGTAAATTTGCTATGAAGTTAGGAATTTTACTCACGGCTTTTTCATCGCTCAGGCGATCGTAGTGTGATTGACAGGAAATGGGTGTTTCTGGGCGGAAACAGGCCGTTTTATGGGCGTGTGGGAAAAAACGCTACCGTTTCCGGAAAAAACGCAGGAGTGGCTGGAGAAACGGGGGAGTGTCTGGGCGAACGCTGGGTGTGTTTGTGACGTCAAACCAGGAACTACAAGCACTGAACTGATCGCAGATGCTGAGTAAGTCTGAAGCTACTCTGAAACTGCTAAGAAGTTTGTAATCGCAATATTGCGAATACATCGTTCGCAATTTTAAGATGCTAAGATTCACTCCCAGTAGGCGGCGGCTTAGCGTGAGCAACTCTGCTAAAATCGCCTTGCGAGCGAACAACTCGGAATGACCACCATGGTTTTGCCCAATTGCTATCAAAAATCCTGCTGCGATCAAGTTGGAATTACCCCCCATGTGCACTGCAGAGGGGCAGATATAACATGTGCAGAGAGAGTTAGATTTGGGTGGGTTATTTTATTTCTGTGCAGGGTAAATACTGGCTGCTTTATTTTTACACTGCAAATTAGATTGCAGATTGAACACACCCCACCCAAATCTAACTCTCTCTGCACATGTTATATCTACCTCCCCTGCAGTGCACATGGTTTTGCCCAACTGCTAAAAAATTTCCTGCTGCGATCAACTTGGAATTACCCCCCATATGCACTGCAGGTGGGGCAGATATAACATGTGCAGGGAGCAGAGGCAGAACTCTGGGAGGCAACGGAGTCATCTGCCGCCGGGCTCCTGCTCTGAAGGGGGGCACCTCTCCTCCCATTCTGTGACACCATTGAATTAAGTTAATTGATAGCTGTCGCTGTCTTTTCAGTGGCCGACTTCCTCACTGGTCCCTGCACCTTACAGATCACACCCTCTTTATTATACGGAATATACACATTTTACAAGTGTCACACCCAGGATTAGAAACCACGACCTATTACACTTAAAGCAGACACCTTACTGATGAAGCTGTTTGCTCCTGTATAGGAAATATGAACATTTTAATTATATGAAGATACTTCTCTGACAATTACACGTAACTTGATATAGTTAGAATTCTCATGCTTCCCGTACAGGAGCAAATAGCTCCATCAGTAAAGTGTCTGCTGTCAGTGTAACAGGTCATGGGTTCTAATCCTGGGTATGACTGCTAAGAATTGTGTGATTTCAAATAAAAGTCAATTAAGTGTATAAATACAGTATATACATTTTTTTCAGAACACTACACACACACACACACACACACACACACACACACGCATACATTTATTTATCTTAATATAGGAAATAGGGGGGCATCAATATTTATCTTGCCTCCGGGCAACTGGGACGAATTTACGCCACTGGCAGGGAGCGTTAGATTTGGGTGGGGTGTGTTCAATCTGCAATCTAAATTGCAGTGTAAAAATAAAGCAGCCAGTATTTACCCTGCACAGAAACAATATAACCCACCCAAATCTAACTCTCTCTGCTCATGTTATATCTGCCCCCCCCCCCTGCAGTGCACATGGTTTTGCCCAATTGCTAACAAAGTTGCTGCTGCGATCAAGTCAGAATTACCCCCATGGTTTTGCCCAACTGCTAACAAATGTGCTGCTACGATCAGGTCTGAATTTCCCCCAATATTGGGGGTAATTCCAAGTTGATCGCAGCAGGAATTCTGTTAGCAATTGGGCAAAACCATGTGCACTGCAGGGGAGGCAGATATAACATGTGCAGAGAGAGTTAGATTTGGGTGTGGTGTGTTCAATCTGCAATCTAATTTGCAGTGTAAAAATAAAGCAGCCAGTATTTACCCTGCACAGAAATAAAATAACCCACCCAAGTCTAACTCTCTCTGCACATGTTATATCTGCCTCCCCTGCAGTGCACATGGTTTTGCCCAACTGCAAAAAAAATTCCTGCTGCGATCAACTTTGAATTACCCCCATTGCCTGAGACTGGATAGCAGAAAAGAAACTCATTAAAATTGGATTTAAAGTCATATTGCACTGCCCATTGTCCCCAATTTACTTATTAAATATAAGGACCAGACTGATTAACTTAAATGCACTTTAATACATATAATACATTTCCAAATACGCTTTATTAGAGTTGAATTATTTTAGTTGCAATCAGTTAAAGGCAGATTTCAAGTCAATATTACAACGTGCTAATTACCCCGGTTGGACTTGTTGGAGGGGTTCAGTTGCTGCTGCTGAGCATACAAATATATACAAATGCCATAAGCACTTCTAATTACATTATAAAGCACAATAGCTAATAGATCTGAAAGATATACCCAGAATGCAAATCTCAATATACCTCTGATTATCTACCAGCGTGGTTCAGTAGGTAAGGTAACAAGACCTCTCACATTTGTATTTCGCGGCTAATTCAACAAGGAACGCAAAACTGCTAAATTGTAAAAATTGTGAAAACCCGCATAGTGCGCATGCGCACGGAATGGTCATGCACAAAGTAAAATCTACATCTAAAATGACAACTTTTCAGATGTAGCAAAAACTGCATCTACACTACGAAAACTAGGCGTGTAGGGGGCGTACTAATGGGCTGGTCTCGCAAAAACTTCGAGCAGGGACGTGTTGTGGGTGTATGCGGATTTTCGATAGGCGGTGCATAAGCATTTTTTGCAACTTATCAACATGAGTGACTACAGGGCTACCTTAAAATCTGCACAAGTTGACCTCAGTTGTAGAATGTTGGATGTATACTGCAATTATGGCTTCATTACACCCAGCTAATACCGCTTTGACAATGCTAAATTCCTTGTCGTATAAACAACCCTTTATGAAGCTAAGAACACTGTACGCTGTTTGCTTAAGAAGTACCGTAATGGTACGCTATTGGCGTAGCGATCGCTCAGCCGTAGGCGAGACGCTCAAGCGTCACGTTCGCTCACGGCCCAGTGATCACAGGACACGTTATTGGCTATGTCTAGGGGAATGATTCGCTGTAGCGTAGCGTACGCTCGAGACCACGAGGAGGTCACCAGCGATGCAGACGCTCACAACACTATACCTTTATGTTAAAACCTTATACCAATGAAATACACTGAATACCTTAATGTGAGTACAGGGTGTAAGTGCAACCTTGTGTAACCTGACTAACTACAAAGCTGCTTGAGCGTCACCGACGCTCAAGTGAACACTTAACACTATAGAAAATACACAGATACTGGTTTAGGTTTCAAAGCCTATTAACTGTATTATATCTAATATACTTGAAAAAGGGGATAACAGTACAAATGATACACTACAATATAACAGAGACTTCCTAACCACAGAACTAAACAATAAATACAAAAAGACAATACTACTCTGACCTAAATGAAATACAATACAATACTATAATACTATGAGAGATATAAGAGAAAAGAGGAGAGAGAGAGATAGAGAGAGAGAGAGAAATTGGCTCACAGAAAGACAATGATTACGGAGAGAAACTTACGCACAAAGGGTATGATCGCCTGCGCCTCGATATCCAGCTCCCGGCTATCAGCAGATAACCGTTGATGAGAGAGTGAGAGCTGGATGTGGTCGGCCTGCCTATTTATGCCCCACACACAATGCAATCTCCTGGTCCTACAATCCCATTGTCCATTGGCCGAAGGAATTCGGCCCTGCATCATAACAAAAGGTCATAGGGTGATTCATACAGGTGGGCTGTGACGATTTCCAACAGCTCAGGTGGGTGGGAAACTGGGTTTCCCGCCGCATACCTGAGTATGTGTAAATAATAGAAATGGACATAAACTTCTTATGTCCATAACTATTCGCACGAGCGATTAATACGCTCCAAACCAACACCGGAATATTGCTAATTAAATACTCTTCCGATGGGTACCAAACACTGCTGTATGATTCCTGTTAGACCCTTCGTACGATATAAAGAGGGATTCCTCAGCTCTGGGACATTGTATTTTAACCAAACTTTCAGAATCTATCAAAGGGACCATGATCTATAAACTACATTAATTGTGAAAATATGTAACGAATGAGTCGCACGCTACGACCACATAAACTCTACCGTAAATACGCATACCGCGCCTGCGAGTGCACGCTATTGCGGGTATGCGCTTCCACGGGAGAGCGTACGCACGCGCAGCGCGGACCAGTGTGCGGTGCAAATATGGCAACGTGCATTGAGACATTTTTCTGACTTTGACAGTCCACCCTTTGGCAGTCAATAATAACTGCCACAAAACATTTAAGGAGAAAAATGTAAGTCAGGGGTTAATTGATTTCCATGGTTGGGTAGGGGAGAAGAGTGGAGTAGGTGTGAAGAGGGTATGACCTAGTGAGAAAGTAGAAGCATGTGTGTATGAGTCCATGTTTGGAGGGTCATGTATCATCGTGCCGTACGTGTGGTAAATCAAGCTTCGAGGTATTGCGAAGTATACATTTGAATTCCTTCTTATCCTGTGGTACAGGTCTGTGGATGGGCTGTCAAACTCTACCGAGCTCATTTCGGCTGTGGTTGTAACAAAATGGGGATGCACATTTTAGTTGATGATACATGAATGGGGGAGGTATGTGGTTGCTGCTATCTGTGCCTGTATTCCCTATCGTCTATGTGTGTCGTTACCTGGGGGTTGTAGAGATGAAGATAAAGAACACTTACGAAAAATGCAATGATATTCTATGTCAGGGAAATGTACATCTGTTGTTGAAGTTGTGTTCGGTATCTGTTGAGAGTCGTCTTCTTTGCGCTGTATTGCTCCTTGGGCATGAGCAAATAGCTTTGTCTGAGCCATCAGATTTACAAAAAATGTTGGGCTAGCGTGAGTTTAAAAATACTAGGGAAACTGGGGATCCATGGCAAAGTTCATCAAGTGTCCATATTTAAAGTTGTCAAATCTTCTTCTTTGGTGCTTGTCTGTTGTCTGTATAGCGTCTCGTCAACTTCCTCGTCCAAGGGGGTCTTTGTATCTTGGAGAAAAGCAGAAAAACAGGTGAAAGAAACGGACCGTATAATCGCATTTTCATCACATTCTGGTTTCTATCATTGGGTCATAAATCAAATCCAGGTTAATTACGGTTTCCTCACTCCTCAAGCTCATCACTTTTGTACTTTGTTTGCACCTCATTAAAGCCTGCCCGCATCTAAATATCAATCCAATCGATATAATGACACCCAGGATACATAGTAGAAACTTTCCAACATCCATTATGACTCCTTGAGCCCAGTCTCCTAAACCGGAGAACCAATTTCGCGGGTTCAACCATGACACCCAACCAGTCAGCTCATTACCTACAGCAGCAAGGGTGAGATTGTGTTTTCGACGAAATTCCCACTTCAATTGGAGAATATCATCCATCTTTTGGTCTATGACCTCTACCGGATCCTCGGTGCTATTTGTGATATACGTGCAACACTTTATGCCGTACTGTGTTGCCAATGTAACACAATATCCGCCTGTTACTGCTGTAAGATAATTGAGAACCATCCTATGCTGAACTAGTTCTGTTTTGTAAGCTTGAAGTTCTCTTCCAGTGTATCTAAACGTGTCATCATACATTTCAGTGATATTATCTAACAAATTGGCGAGTGCGGAAATGTATCTATAATTCATCACACCTCGAGCGGTGCGAGTGAAATCTAACGCTACCAGAACCTGAATCCCGGTGGATTCATGGATAAGATCAGAGGCCGGATGCTCTAACCTTTCTGACAGTTGTCTTTTAACTCGGTGCTCGTAATGAGTGTGAGTATAAGGAGCTTGGGCACCACGGTGTATGTCCTTCATTTTGTCATGTGTAACAGTCATCACTTCAGGCAATACTTTTCCAATATAACACAATCCTTCAGAGTTTGGGGCAAGCCACTTGTACGCCTTTCTCCCGCATATGAAATATGCATCATCGGGGAGAACATATGGGACGGAGAAGGACATGACCATGTTACAAACCTTCCAGGTGAAATCTCCTGACCCTAATTCTTCCATCTGCCTAATGCACGTATCGGTTTGTACGATATGTGCACAGTATCCTGGTGATACCTCTCCAACTCTAGTAATCCTATTTCCTAAGGTATATCGATACCGGAAAGATTTTCCTCTACTGGCTATGTGGCGTACGAGCTCTGTATCTGTAGGCATTCTATCTGCTCTGTGTGAAAAGGTCATGGTAAGGTTGCTCCATGACACTTCCCAATTTCCCGGTTTTCTGGGATTGGAGATGTTAAAACATAAGAGGGACCTATCCACATGGTATTGGTGGAGCTTCAAACTAGGAGGGCTGGAGATGTTAAACCTCCGGTCCACCGGTCTCCCACCACTTAGCTCAAGTACCTCCCCTAACGTTAAAGGAAATGGTACTAGCCCTGATTTACTGTGACCCTGAGGTACTTGAGAGCATACCCAACAATCTGTTTGGTTTAACACGTTACCCACTAGAGAGTGATAGTCACTCAATGGATGCCGGTCCATATGGATATTAAAACTAGATTGGCATTTCTTTATGCATCCATCTTCAACCAGATTATCACAGAGCCTACAGATACAATTTTCTTCAGCTAACAATCCATCACAATTTCTTCTATCGGATCGTTTTCTGATACTCGCCTTTGCTTGTTGGTTTGGTTGATCTTGGAAAACTACGCCTCCATCATCATAATCGGAACCCATTCCAGAACCTCTCTCGACCTCTATGGTACTCTCGCCGGAACAGACTGCTCTGGTCAACATCATGGTTAACATCAAAATCCGGATCACAGTCTCTTGGGGCAAGTCCATCTTTGAGGAGGAAATAGAGAAGAATGAGAAGGGGGAAAAAGAAATTTTAAGGGAGAGGGGATGGGAAGTGGAGAAAACAATAAAAGGGAGAGGGGAGTCGACAGCTGCTTTCGATCTTCAAGGCTCAGGTGCCGCCTCAGTCCTCCTGGAACAGACACTCCAGTGATACAACCTCTACCGTCTGTTCCTTGTCACGGGACTTCTCGGGATCAGCAACCTTTTTGCAGTGGGATGAATGGACCCAAGTCTCTCTCTCAGCAACCTTCAATGCTGTGGTGCTAGTCAATAAGACCTGGTATGGTCCTTCCCATCTATCAATAAGACAACCTGAGCGTAGAAAATTTCGTATCATTACATAATCCCCAGGTTCAATGTCATGACAATTACTATCTGGTAAATCAGGAATCACCAACTTCAGATTATCATTTTGATTCCTCAACTGCTTACTCATGTTAATCAAGTATTTTACAGTTACTTCATTGTTACATTTCAAATCATCCTGAGGGTTAATCATGACATGCGGTTGTCGACCAAACAGAATTTCAAAAGGAGACAGATTAAGAGGGGACCTGGGAGTGGTTCTGATGCTATACAAAACAATGGGTAAAGCTTCTGGCCACGTCAATCCTGTCTCTGCCATTACTTTACTCAGTTTATTTTTAATAGTGCTGTTCACTCTTTCGACCTTCGCACTCGCCTGTGGACGGTACGGAGTGTGCAGCTTGCTATCAATTCCCATCAACTTACACATTCCTTGAAAGACATCACCTGTAAAATGGGTACCCCTATCACTTTCAATGATTCTAGGGATACCATATCTACATACAAATTCCTGCACAATTTTCTTAGCTGTAAACATAGCGGTATTTGTAGCTGCTGGAAAAGCTTCGACCCAATTCGAGAAAACATCTATACAAACAAGTACATATTTCAAATTTCGACATGGGGGTAATTGAATGAAGTCAATTTGTATTACTTGAAAAGGGCCGCCGGCAGGTGGGATATGGGATGGTTCTGTAGGTATTGCCTTTCCAATATTCTTTCTCAGACAGGTAAGGCATGACATTGCTCTCTTACTCGCATGAGAGGAGAATCCTGGGGCGCACCAGTATGCTCTTACCAATTTGCACATCCCCTCCTTGCCTAGATGAGTCAG
Organism: Pseudophryne corroboree; assembly: GCF_028390025.1. Taxonomy (NCBI): domain Eukaryota; kingdom Metazoa; phylum Chordata; class Amphibia; order Anura; family Myobatrachidae; genus Pseudophryne; species Pseudophryne corroboree. Next base: position 765,505,177 of record NC_086446.1, read on the forward strand.
CCCGTGAGCTGCTTCAGCCAGACATGGAAGGTATGCCCTGGGGGCCACTGGTTTACCATGTCCATCCGTCCAGAGCCCTGAGGACTCCTGGCCATATCCCTTTGCCTTCCAGACTGCTCTTTCCTGTGTGGAACACAAATTCTGCATCTCACACAACTTCTGTGTGTTGATGGTATTAAATACCATCAACTGTGTGGTGTCTGTCCGTGTGGGGGTAGCAGCTGCAAGCTTTGCGGCTTCGTCTGCTCGGCTGTTACCAAGGGATACTGGGTCTTGGCTATATGTATGTGCTTTACATTTGATAACAGCCACTCTGTCGGGTTCCTGTATCGCTGTTAGAAGCCTTTTTATGTGAGCTGCATGCGCTATCGGTGTACCAGCTGCCGTCATGAAATTTCTGAGACGCCATAGCGCTCCGAAATCATGTACTACCCCGAACGCGTATCTAGAATCGGTGTAGATATTGGCAGACTTACCCTTAGCCAATTCACATGCTCTGGTTAGGGCGACCAGTTCAGCAACCTGGGCTGAGTGAGGTGGGCCTAGCGGTTCCGCTTCTATGGTGTCTTGGTCATCTACGACTGCGTATCCAGTACACAAGTCTCCCGAGTCTGACTGTCTGTGACAACTACCGTCCGTGTAGAACGTGAGTTCTGCATCTTCTAGTGGATTGTCACTGATGTCAGGCCTTGCGGTAAAATTTTGGGTCAAATATTCCATACAATCATGTGTATCTTCCTTTGCATTAAATCCTCCTTCCCCATCACTCTCACCTTCCACCCTTTGTGTCTGACCAGGCACACCTGGGAGAAATGTTGCAGGGTTTAATGCACTGCATCTCCTTATGGTGATGTTTACGGGGGCCATTAATGCCAATTCCCATCTTGTAAACCTTGCTGATGAGACGTGTCTGGTTTGGGCAGAATTCAATAAGGCAGATACCGCATGCGGTGTATGGATTGTGAGGTTGTGGCCTAGCACGACATCTTCGCTTTTCGTCACTAGCAATGCTATCGCCGCAACGCTACGCAAGCATGTGGGGAGGGATCGCGCTACCGTGTCTAGCTGAGCGCTGTAGTATGCAATTGGCCTGCTGGCATCACCGTGTTTTTGTGTTAGTACACCTGCTGCGCACCCAGCACTTTCTGTTCCGTATAGTTCAAAGGGTTTCCCATAGTCTGGCATACCTAGTGCTGGTGCCTGCGTTAGACACTGTTTGAGTCTCTCAAATGCTGTTTCGGATTCGTCTGTATGCGAAATCCGATCAGGTTTGTTTGAAGAGACCATTTCCTGCAAAGGTAGCGCCAATATGGAAAACCCTGGGATCCAATTACGGCAATACCCACACATTCCTAGAAACGTCCTGATCTGTTGCTGGGTTTGTGGCAGTGTCATGTCTCTAATGGCTTGGATTCTATCAGCGGTCAGGTGTCTCAGTCCTTGTGTTAGACAGTGTCCCAAATATTTTACCTTTGCTTGGCATAGTTGCAACTTGTCTTTGGAAACCTTGTGACCTGTGTCTGAAAGATGAAACAGGAGCTGTTTCGTATCCTTCAGGGAAGCTTCCAATGAATCAGAACACAGTAGTAGATCATCCACGTACTGTATCAACACTGATCCACTCTCCGGTTGGAAAGACTGTAAACAATCATGCAAAGCTTGAGAAAATATACTTGGACTGTCTATGAAACCTTGGGGTAACCGAGTCCATGTGTATTGGACTCCTCTGTATGTGAATGCAAACAAATATTGGCTGTCAGGGTGCAGAGGTACCGAAAAGAAAGCGGAGCAGAGGTCAATAACAGTGAAAAATTTGGCAGTGGGAGGAATTTGCATTAGGATGACAGCTGGATTAGGCACTACGGGGAACTGACTCTCAACTATTTTGTTAATCCCCCTTAGATCCTGCACTAGCCTGTAACCCCTCCCCCCACTCTTTTTAACAGGGAAGATGGGACTATTTGCTGTGCTGGACGTTCTTACTAGAATGCCCTGTTGTAGCAAGCGCTCTATTACTGGGAAAACTCCTAACTCCACCTCTGGCTTCAGAGGATACTGTGGGATTTTTGGAGCTATCCTACCATCTTTTACTTGTACAACTACTGGAGCTACGTTTGCCATTAATCCAGTGTCTTGTCCATCTTTTGTCCAAAGTGACTCTGGTATCTGAGATGTCATCTCTTCTACTTGGGATGGATTCCTATTTGTCATAATGGAATGTGACATTAATTTTGATGGGGAGTCTAACATGTCTCGTACTTCCTGAGCGTGATTCTCAGGAATGTCCAAGAATACACCTTCAGGAGTACAATAAATGACGCAACCCATTTTACATAGTAAGTCTCTTCCCAGGAGATTAGTTGGTGCAGATGCAGCCAGCAAAAAGGAATGCTTGGTATGCAAAGGCCCTATTGTAATCTCGGCTGGTTTGCTAACAGGGTAGTGCTGGACTACTCCTGTTACTCCCATGGCTGGAATTGTCCTACCAGTGGTTCTCATGCCCACTGTCGAATTTATCACTGACTTGGCCGCCCCTGTGTCTACAAGAAAGTTTAAAGTTTTACCAGCCACATTGATTGCAATCTCTGGTTCGCTTCCAAGACTGGCAATCAACTTAACTGGCTGCAGATTACAGGTATGGCCACACCCCTATTGGGTATGCTGACCTCCCTGAATCCCATTGGCAGCAACTACTTGTGGGGGAGTTAGCTGGGAACTACCAGAGGCATGCCAATCTCTGTTCGGGGGATATCTTTTTGTTTCCCCTGTATGTGGCTCAAAACTCCGCCTCTGTGGACCCTGCTCCCAATGTCGTGTGTTGTGTTGTTGTCTAGGGGGTTGAAAAGATCTTTGTACATTCTTTGTTCTACATTCTCGTGCATAGTGTCCCGGTCTGTTACAAGAAAAACATGTTATTACACTTGCCTTACCCACAGGATTCGGTGGTACATACGCAGGCTGCCTTGTGGTCAGCGCCTGTATACTTACGGACATCAACTTATCACTTTGCGATTCCCTGTGCCTAGTGATGTTTCTGTCGTGATCAATAGCAGCCTCTCTCAAGCCGGACACTGACAGACCTCGCCAGCATGGTTGCGTGGTCTGAACCCTAGTCTTTAATGTTTCCTTTAAACCATCCATCAGTACAGATACTGCTACTTCTCGATGGTTTGGGTTGGTCTTAATGTCTTCTATACCAGTGTACTTTGCCATTTCTAATAGTGCCCGGTGAAAATATTCTATTGCCGTTTCGGACTCCTTTTGCTTAATGGAAAATATTTTATTCCATTTAACAACGGCAGGGAAATACTCTTTTAGCTGTAAATTTATCCTTTTTACATTATCCTTGTTGTACACGTCTGTAAGCGGTACATCTTTATCCAATGCACAATCAGCTAAAAACTGAGTTGCATCAACATTGGAAGGTAAACAAGCTCTTAGCAGTATCTGCCAATCCTTGTTGTTGGGTTCTACAGTGTTATCTAAATCCCTGATGTATTTTTGGCTAGCAACTAAGTCCTTTCTGGGGTCAGGAAATTCGGACACTATTGTTCTTAATTCCATTCTGGAAAATGGAGTGTACATGGCAATGTTCCTTATGGGAGTGGCTCCAGACACATCTGTTTTTCCATTGGGAACTGCTATTACCCTTACAGGAGCAATTCTAACAGCCTCTTCCTGTGTAGATTCTACAGCTTGTTGTGGTACAATTGTTTCAGTGTAGTGCATGGTGCCGTACTTACCCGTTGACACGACCTCACCTATCCCTCCGCTAGGGGCTTTCACTAATCTCGTGGGTGTCGCTGTGCCTACTGTGGTCTCTGCTATGGTGGCTGCAAGAGAGAGAGCTGAAATTGTTGCTGAATCGTCTTCTTGATCACACTCCTGAGGAAGGTTCAAAACAGGGTACAACTTGCACGGGTTAATACTTGCATGAGTTATTTGGTTAACATCATTAACATTTACAGTGTTACTAAGAGTTTGTGTTTTACAACCCAGTGCGTTTCTCTCCGCAATCAACTTCTCTCCTGCAATGTATGGTGGAGGAGGAGCTGTGGCAATCAACTTCCTGACTGCCCAGATCCTGCCGCCAGAGCCAAACCTCTCTGTATCTCACCTTCCTGGTGCCATAACTGTAAACAATCATGATGCTGAATTCGTCTCTTTGTTGATTTTACGAGACATATCCTCCTCCTTAAATTTTGTAACACTTCTGGACTGAAGCTACCTATTCTTGGGAATTTGTCCCTGTCTTGTACAGTCATTCTCTCCCATTCATCACATAAAACCTCTGTGTGACTACCGTATTTTTCACACATTACATATCGTGCCGACCCAACTGGTCGGTTCTCTGAATCAACCCGAACCGAGGTTGATCGCCCCCTACCGGAACAAATGGCCCCCATAATCTGCAGGCGTTGCTTATTCCTCCTTGGATCTTTATCTCAAGGTTTTCAGCGAACCCTTACAAACAAACCAAGATGTCCTTGGGCAGGCCGGCGGTGGTGGTTTATCAAGTACCCCACTTACTTCTCGCCCACGTTGGCCAGTACTGCAATCACTGTAACCAGAGCTGCTGTACCCAACCTAGGGCCCCTGTGAACCTTTATTTACTGGGGCGCGTTCCCCAGCAAGTATCGGTTGTTGGATAGTTCCTGAGTGACCAGCGAACTTCCCTTCCAAAAATAAAAAATTACACAAATCACGTCAGAATGTACAAATAGCGTTTGTGACCACTTTACTCTAATGGTATTAGGTCAGATTACTAACTACTGCACACAATTACGTGCGGTCCAATCGTTCAGTACACGAGCACTACTTGTCATGTACTGAAAGATCAATGGAATCGATGTTTCCGGCCGCGATTCCTTCAGCAAGAGCTTATGGCCTATATGGGTTCTGCACCAACACCCCAGGCGTTGTGCCACTGGACTTTTATAGCGGACCTTTTACCTTACGACCTCCTGGTCTTGTTCCTTATGACCTCCTGGTCTTGTTACCTTATGGTCCACTATACTCTAATGCTCAAATATTATTTAACCAGGGATGCCTCCCTAGCCACCGTATATGTCACTTACACGTATGTCCCTTGACGAGTACCCGGCTTTCCTTTTGGTTCCACCTTAAAGTTGTATAAACACACTCACTCAACACATGTACACTTTGTTTCTATGTCTATTTCTGCGCAGAAATTGTCTTTAGGCCAAAAGTGTTACCAATTAGGAGCAGGATCTGTTAAACTAAATTTCAGATTTTTCCAAAAATAGATTTGCGTTATTTACCGCGTCGCATTATCTACCGCTGTGCGTTACTTATCGCCTTTGCGCTAATTATCGCTTTGCGCTAATTCAACTTTTCGTGACGAGCTACGTGGGCGTAACCAGACGCTACGTTGCGTAATGTACGCTGCGTGCGTCTGCCTTTGGATTGCGTACGCTAGTCTTTGTTAGTGACACGTGTACGCAATGCAAAGATCCACCGTAACACAATATATACTTTTATCAATGTAAATGATCCCTGATCATCTACCGCAATCCACACTGACTGCCTTATCTCCTAGACAAACCGTGTGTTGTTCTATACTTTAACTATTACCTCTACTATTAAATAACAGCAAATCTCTTTTTAGCACTTTCTATCAACTATAAAATTGGCAAACAGGAATAGTGATATACGAAAATGAAACAGAATGCAGATATATGCATGCGTACGCAAGACAAAAGAAAAATAAACAGTTTTAAAAAGACACAAGCGTTTTGTTCTTACTTCCGGTTCCCGGATTCCTTCAGCACTCTTTATCTAAGCGAAGCAGACGCTTATCCCGTCAGCAACTGCGAGACAACCTCCCACCCTTTTGCTGGAGGGATAATGTCTGCTGATCTACCTAGTGCAGATATGAGAAGGATAGGACGAGTCCCCAATTGACAATGCTAAATTCCTTGTCGTATAAACAACCCTTTATGAAGCTAAGAACACTGTACGCTGTTTGCTTAAGAAGTACCGTAATGGTACGCTATTGGCGTAGCGATCGCTCAGCCGTAGGCGAGACGCTCAAGCGTCACGTTCGCTCACGGCCCAGTGATCACAGGACACGTTATTGGCTATGTCTAGGGGAATGATTCGCTGTAGCGTAGCGTACGCTCGAGACCACGAGGAGGTCACCAGCGATGCAGACGCTCACAACACTATACCTTTATGTTAAAACCTTATACCAATGAAATACACTGAATACCTTAATGTGAGTACAGGGTGTAAGTGCAACCTTGTGTAACCTGACTAACTACAAAGCTGCTTGAGCGTCACCGACGCTCAAGTGAACACTTAACACTATAGAAAATACACAGATACTGGTTTAGGTTTCAAAGCCTATTAACTGTATTATATCTAATATACTTGAAAAAGGGGATAACAGTACAAATGATACACTACAATATAACAGAGACTTCCTAACCACAGAACTAAACAATAAATACAAAAAGACAATACTACTCTGACCTAAATGAAATACAATACAATACTATAATACTATGAGAGATATAAGAGAAAAGAGGAGAGAGAGAGATAGAGAGAGAGAGAGAAATTGGCTCACAGAAAGACAATGATTACGGAGAGAAACTTACGCACAAAGGGTATGATCGCCTGCACCTCGATATCCAGCTCCCGGCTATCAGCAGATAACCGTTGATGAGAGAGTGAGAGCTGGATGTGGTCGGCCTGCCTATTTATGCCCCACACACAATGCAATCTCCTGGTCCTACAATCCCATTGTCCATTGGCCGAAGGAATTCGGCCCTGCATCATAACAAAAGGTCATAGGGTGATTCATACAGGTGGGCTGTGACGATTTCCAACAGCTCAGGTGGGTGGGAAACTGGGTTTCCCGCCGCATACCTGAGTATGTGTAAATAATAGAAATGGACATAAACTTCTTATGTCCATAACTATTCGCACGAGCGATTAATACGCTCCAAACCAACACCGGAATATTGCTAATTAAATACTCTTCCGATGGGTACCAAACACTGCTGTATGATTCCTGTTAGACCCTTCGTACGATATAAAGAGGGATTCCTCAGCTCTGGGACATTGTATTTTAACCAAACTTTCAGAATCTATCAAAGGGACCATGATCTATAAACTACATTAATTGTGAAAATATGTAACGAATGAGTCGCACGCTACGACCACATAAACTCTACCGTAAATACGCATACCGCGCCTGCGAGTGCACGCTATTGCGGGTATGCGCTTCCACGGGAGAGCGTACGCACGCGCAGCGCGGACCAGTGTGCGGTGCAAATATGGCAACGTGCATTGAGACATTTTTCTGACTTTGACAGCTTTCAGATCGCAAATGCCGGATCCCACCCGGTAAAAGAAACGTGTCCGTACCGGGTGGGATCCGGCATTTGCTCCCCTCTGCTGGCTTTCCGACCCGGCAATATACCGGGTCGGTTGCCATAGCAGCGGGGGGGGGGGGGGCGCAGCAGCAGCAGGGCGGGGTTGGAGGCGGCGCTGGGAGATGAGCTCATCTCCTGCGCCGCCTCTCCCTATGCTGTGAATGGGAACCGTGTCGCATCGACGCGGCTCCCATTCACACTGCACCTGACCCGGTATTCAACCCGGGTATAATCCTTCTTTTATACCGGGTTGAATTACCGGGTCAGGCGACCCGCTAATTCCGGCAGAGTGCTTTCACATCGCACACTGACCCGTATCGACACCCCAATATGCCGTTTCGATACCGGGTTATTTGTGCGATGTGAAAGGGGTATGAAGCAGCTCACGCTGCTGACCAGTTATTCAGCTGCATTGAAACTGAACAACATGTAAGGGAGCTTTAAACTATTTAACACATGTATTACCCTAAAACACAGGTTCTCAAACTCGGTCCTCAGGACCCCACATGGCAGTGGCGTGCGGTGAGGTCAGTAGCTGGTGAGGCACTACAGCCATAATGTCCGCTGAATCCTGCCGATGACCCCAACTGCCGCTGAGCCAACGCCCGCTGCCACCGTCAATGGCTTACAAACTCGGCCACCATCAACTGACCCAGCCCTCCGCCACTAATTTGCATCTCAGTCCGATGCCTGCCTGCTCATCATACTTGTGATATATTGTACATTTTTATAGAAAAAAAAAATTGTGTTTGGGACTGGGAAGGGAGTGGGAGGAGGACATGAATGCAATTTTGTTGTCCAGGGCTTCCATTAACTTAATGGAAAAGGGTCTGGTTGTTTAAATACTGGAGAAAAAATTGGACAGGGGTTCCCCGTATTTAGACAACCATCACCGGGCTCTTTGTCCGGTCCTGGTTCCAAAAATATGGGGGACAAAAGATGTAGGGGTCCCCCATATTTTTAAAACCAGCACCGGGCTCCACTAGCCAGGGAGATAATGCCACAGCCGGGGGACACTATTATATTGGTCCCTGCGGCCGTGGCATTACCCCCCCAACTAGTCACCCCTGGACGGGGTTCCCTGGAGGAGTGGGAACCCCTTAAATCAAGGGATCCCCCCCTCCAGGCACTCAAGGGCCAGGGGTGAAATCCCGAGGCTGTCCTCAGCACCCCTGGGCGGTGGGTGCCGGGCTGATAGCCATAAGTGTGTAAAAAAAGAATATTGTTTTTTGTTGTGGGACTACAAGGGCCGGCAAGCCTCCCCCGCTTGCTAGTACTTTGAGAACCTCAAGTACCAGCATGCGGGGAAATAATGGGCCCGCTGGTACCTGTAGTGCTACAACAACAAAAATATCCAAATAAAAACACAACACACACACCGTGAAAGTAAAATTTTATTAAAACACACTTACACACTCACACATACATACCTACATCCCACGCTGATCACGTCCACTTGTCCATGTAGAATCCAATAGGGGTACTTGTACAAATGAGAGAGAGATTATTTGCCTACATCCCACGCCGATGACGTCCAACCAGGGGTGGATTCAGAAGAAAATGATAGGGGGGCACCACGGAAGGGGCAAGTACATTTGCGTGCAGCTTCGGTGCATGTGAGGTGCAGGGGGCAGCATTTGAGGGGCAGGGGGCTGTGTGTGAGGTGCTGGGTACAGGGGGCAGTGTGTGAGAGGCAGGGTATTGGGGGCAGTGTGTGAGAGGCAGGGCGCAGCGTGTGAGGGGCAGGAGGCAGCATGTGAGGGGCAGTTGGCCCCCAGTAATAATGTCCCCCAGTAGTTTGCCCCCAGTAGATGCCCCCCAGTAATTATGTCCTCCAGTAGTTTGCCCCCAATAGATGACCCCTCAGTAATAATAATAATGCCCCCAGTAATAATGTCCCCCAGTAATAATGTCCCCCAGTAAAAATGTCCCCCAGTAGTAATGCTCCCCAGGAGTTTGCCCCCAATAGATGACCCCCCAGTAGTAATGCCCCCAGTAGATGCCCCCCAGTAATAATGCCCCCAGTAGTAAAATCCCAGTAGATGCCACCAGTAATAATGGCCCCCAATAGATGACCCCCCCAGTAGTAATGCCCCCAGTAGATGCCCCCCAAGTAATAATGCCCCCAGTAGTAATGCCCCCCAGTAGTAATGCCCCTTGTTGAGGTCCCCCCAGTAGTTTGCCCCCGCTGCACTAAGGAAGAAAAACATACTTACCGAGCCCCGTTCCTGCTTCCAGACCGCTGCAGTCCTCCTCCTCTCTGGGCGTCCGCTCCTCAGTCAGCACTATGAGAGAGACGTCATGACTGACGTCTCTCCCATAGCGCATGCCACACAGTGACAGCGCCGGAAGCCGGAGCTCAGTACTGAGCTCCTGCCACCGGCTCATGGTGAGGAGAGACGGGCGCCCGCTGGTAACACAATCTCAGCGGGTGCCCGTCATTTCCCTGTGCGGCGCCAGGGATGCATAGGGTTGGGGCCACAAATGACAGGGGGGGCACGGGCCCGAGTGCTTCCCCCCCCCCCCCCCCTGGATCCGCCACTGCGTCCAACCTGCAAAAATGTAAATTATACTTTATACAGGAGGGGGAAGAAAGAAGAGGGAGAGGGAGGGAGAGAGAGAGAGAGAGAGAGAGAGATAGAGAGAGAGAGAGGGGGGGGGGGGGACACACAAAAACACACACCAACCTGCCTATTATGCTGCTGCAGCTGCAGCTGCTGCTGCCGGGCCGAACGGGAGGGGAGAGAGCTGCTCGCCGTACTTCCCTTGAGATGTGGTCATTACATGATGAACATTAAAAGGTTCCTAGCTGCTGGTTTAGGCATGCCTTGTGTCCTTTCTGAAAATTGTCAGGTAACCAGATGATGCCTCCTACGTGCCACCCTGGTGAAACGTGCACGTAGGAAGCATCATCTGGTTACATGACCATTTTCAGAAAGGACACAAGGCATGCCTAAACCAGCAGCTAGGAACCTTTTATTGTTCATCATGTAAAGACCACATCTCAAGGGAAGTACAGCGATTTTATTGAAAGCATGTCACATTATTTTGTTACAGAAAATACTCATTTTCAACTCTTTTTTTACTCTTTGCACACCAGCAATCCCTTTCCTTTATTTCTCTTATGTCACTCATGGTACCCGCTCACTGGTCATTCGATGTTTGGATTATTCAAGCGGGGGAACTTTGCACCTTCTAGAAAAATGTTTTTCTGTAACTGGTGATTAGTGAAACAATACAGCCTCTGACTTTTTGTTCTTATAGTGCACTCTCATTGGTTGTATAAATTGCATGCAGACGGTTACCACAAGCAACCGACAGTAGTTGTACTTTACTTACTTACAAATATCAATTACACTCGCTCACTGACCACCCGATGTTCCAATGATTTATTATATGATGGTGAGAAGCAGCAGTGCATAATAACTTGTGGAAGGTTATCAATTATAATGCACTCGCTCACTGGCCATTCGATGTTGGAATTGTTGGTAATCAGATGGTGAGAAGCAGTGCCATAACTAGGCATTTTAGCGCTGTGTGCAAGAAACGACAGTGGCGCCCCCCATGTAAGACAGGGGCAGTGCGCGCCGTAGGCGCGTGAAAAATGTATAGGGGCATGGCCACAAAATAACAGCAATTCATACTACGGTGCACAGTAGTCTACATTATTCAAATTACGCTGCACAGTAGCGCCACTACACCAGGTAGAGCCCCTTTTATACATTACAGCAGACAGCATCCCCCTTTTTACACATTACGGCAGCCAGTCCCCCTTTTTACACATTGCGGCAGCCAGCCCCCTCTTTACACATTGCGGCAGCCAGGCCCCCTCTTTACAGATTGCGGCAGCCAGACCCCCTTTTTATACATTGCGGCAGCCAGGACCCCTTTTTACACATTACGGCAGCCAGTCCCCCTTTTTACACATTGCGGCAGCCAGGCCCCCTCTTTACACATTGCGGCAGCCAGGCCCCCTCCTTACACATTGCGGCAGCCAGGCCCCCTCTTTACACATTGCGGCAGCCAGACCCCCTTTTTATACATTGCGGCAGCCAGGACCCCTTTTTACACATTACGTCAGCCAGTCCCCCTTTTTACACATTGCGGCAGACAGGACCCCTTTTTACACATTGCGGCAGCCAGGACCCCTTTTTACACATTGCGGCAGCCAGACCCCCTTTTTATACATTGCGGCAGCCAGGACCCCTTTTTACACATTGCGGCAGCCAGGACCCCATTTTACACATTGCGGTAGCCAGGACCCCCCCTTTTTACACATTGCGGCAGCCAGGACCCCTTTTTACACATTGCGGCAGCCAGGACCCCCCCTTTTTATACATTGCTGCAGCCAGGACCCCTTTTTACACATTGCGGCAGACGGTGTCCCCCTGAGAGAGAGAGAGAGAGAGAGAGAGAAAGAAAGAGAGGGATATACTTACCTTCTCCCCGCTGACAGGCTCCTCGTGCTGGCAGCTCCCTCGGTGCAGGCAGTGAGATGAGACGGAGGAGGAGGGAGGGGGAGCAGGGAGCCGCAGCAGCGCTATTTGATTATTTATTTATTATTACCAGTTATTTATATAGCGCACACAAATTTCGCAGCGCTTTACAGAGAATATTCGGTCATTCACATCAGTCCCTGCCCCAGTGGAGCTTACAATCTATATTCCCTATCACATGTACACACAGACACATTCATGCTAGGGTTAATTTTGTTGGGAGCCAATTAACCTACCAGTATATTTTTGGATTGTGGGAGGAAACCGGAGTACCCGGATGAAACCCACGCAAGTACGGGGAGAATATACAAACTCCCCACAGTTAGGGCCATGGTGGGAATCGAACCCATGACCTCAGTGCTGTGAGGCAGTAATGCTAACCATTACACCATCCGTATGGTAGTAAGCGCCGCTGCAGCATCCCCCTCTCCTTCTGTATTGGCTGCCTGGCGCTGCTGTGGATGCTGGGATGCCAGCATCCATAGCAGCGCCGGGCAGCCAATACAGAAGGAGAGGGGGATGCTGCAGCGGCGCTTACTACTAATCAAATAGCACTGCTGTGGCTCCCTGCTCCCCCTCCCTCCTCCTCCTTGAACCCGGCGCTGGTCTCTTCTCCCTCCAGCCGCGCACGGCGCACACAGAGGCGGCCACTGGCGTGCGCAGCTCATTTTATTAGGGGGTGCACCGTCAGAGGGGTGTGTCTAGCATCGCCTTTTGGGCGTGTCTAGCACCATCTATCGATGGTCAACGCATATAAAATATCCACCTTTGTACCAATCCTAACAAAGCAGATACATTGTCAGATGTTGTGGTGTGCACCAAACAAACACCCCTGATGGCACTCACTGCAATTACACTGCTCCTCCTCAGCCTCGTCTGGCTCCCCCACTCTTTCCCCTGCAGGCTGCAGCAGCTTACTTATAAGTCGGTAACTAAACTGACACTGACAGTCGCAGACTAGTACTGCTGCTGCTGGAAAAACGAGTGACGTGTCAATGCTGCTGCCGACCGCCTGCCAGTATTGAATTTGTCTTCCTAAGAGGAACGCTGGCTGCATGCTGCTCCTCATCAGTGGCTGGCGTTGGCATAGCACAGAAGGAGAGAGGTGTGTATGTGACGGGTGGGCATGCAAGCAGCATGACGTAATCACGTCACATCACAGTTTTTGTACATGGAGGTGGAGCTGGGAATTTGAAAGCGGTGTCAGTTGCACCCTTGAACAACCAAGGCATCTGGTCAGTAATGCAGTCCTGACAGGGTGCAGCGCAGAGGGGACAGTAATCAGCCTGCTCGGCGATCGCTGCATCAGGCATGTGAGATCGGGGTGCCAGACATTAGGGGGTGCCTGTGCGCACCAGGAACCCCCCCTGCGCACACCTATGGAGGCGGCATGTAATGAGTCAATTTGACTCATTACATGCCGCTGGCCGTTGCGCCCCCAGGGCAGCTGCGTTGTGTGCCAAGCCCACTTGGCACACACGTAGTTACGGCCCTGGTGAGAAGCAGCGGTGTATGATATTTCTTTATGAGGCTCGATCACTTACCTATTCCTACTGGCTTTCAGTGTCCTTCCCTATTCTATATACACTTTTCATATAGAATAAACATGAGACAATTTGATGTGAACACACAGCATGAAAAAATGTTGTACAAAAATGTTTTTACCAAGGGTAACAGGTTGTAATGCGACCATGATTATTGATTTGGTCACAAATGTGATAAAGTATCAGTATAGTGGCAACATTTGATGGAGACTTGAATCGGATTATTTTGCTGCCATTTTTCCATGTATGTGGATAAAGATTCTGCATTGTTGCACTGTATAGCAGACACATTTTCAGTGACAGTACTGTCTTAATGCACAATGCTTAGATAATTGATTCCTGCACAAAAAAAGTCTTCTATATAGAATTTGTACCATTTTGATGTCGCAGAAAGAATGTTTGAATTGTAATATGTGGTGCTACAGAGGAGTTTGACTCTACATATGGCTATACAATTCAACTCATGGGCAACACAAAAATCATAGTTTGCCAATACAGGTAACACCTAGTAGAGCAAGGGTCCTTCGCACAATATATAACAACCCGCATTACTAAAATTATATGATAAGATACATTTTGGGTTCTATGGATGCTAATACCCAATTTGTCCACAAATTTGACCCAACCAGTCATAGTTTATATGTTAAATGTATTTTTGTCTGCAAGTGAGTCCATACATAAAAGTTAAGTTTCAGCAATATTATTGAAAAGTGCCCCATAAAAGAGAGTTTTCTTTTGTTCTTATTTTTTGTACATATTGGGGGTAATTCCAAGTTGATCGAAGCAAGACATTTTTTAGCAGTTGGGCAAAACCATGGCCCTCATTCCGAGTTGTTCGCTCGCAAGCTGCTTTTAGCAGCTTTGCACACGCTAAGTCGCCACCCTCTGAGAGTGAATCTTAGCTTCTCAAAATTGAGAACGACAGATTCGCAATATTTGCGATTAGACCTCTCTTAGCAGTTTCTGAGTAGCTCGAGACTTACTCTGCCATTGCGATCAGTTCAGTCAGTTTCGTTCCTGGATTGACGTCAAACACACCCAGCGTTCGCCCAGGCACTCCCCCGTTTCTCCAGACACTCCCGTGTTTTTCCCAGAAACGGTAGCGTTTTTCACACACACCCATAAAACGGACAGTTTCCACCCAGAAACACCCACTTCCTGTCAATCACATTACGATCACCAGAACGAAGAAAAACCCTCGTAATGCCGTGAGTAAAATACCTAACTGCATAGCAAATTTACTTGGCGCAGTCGCACTGCGGACATTGCGCATGAGCAGTAAGCGGAAAATCGCAAAATAACGAAAATCGGCTACGAGCGAACAACTCGGAATGACCACCCATGTGCACTGCAGGGGGGGCAGATATAACATGTGCAGAGAGAGTTAGATTTGGGTGTGGTGTGTTCAATCTGCAATCTAAATTGCAGTGTAAAAATAAAGCAGCCAGTATTTGCCCTGCACAGAAACAAAATAACCCACCCAAATCTAACTCCTTCTGCAAATTTTATATCTACCCCCCCTGCCGTGCACATGGTTTTGCCTAACTGCTAAAAACTTTCCTGCTGCGATCAACTTGGAATTACCCCCCTTGTTCTAACTCTTAGGGAGTACCACTGGCATCTATACGAGGACTCTTCTCCTATTTTGAGACTCGCATGATATTTACATCTGGATGTGATTTCAAAATAATAGATTTATTCTGTTGTATTACGGTTTTCTATTAACCTCTCACCTACTAACTGGGTGACTATACCAGTGGCGCTGCCTACTCCCCGTTTTTCTCCTACAGTTAATAACAAACCAGGTTTGTCAGGAACATTTTCCTACAAACATGTACAATACCATTTACATTTGCAACTTCAAGCAAGTTTTTATTTTTGTTAGGTTAATGGCTTTTTCTTTTTTTAAACGGAGTTGTTTTATGATTTAAAGCGACAAACATTTATTTACAGGAAACATACCCACATACATGTGTAAGGTTTTTAAAAAAAAAATTCCCTTGACAAACAAACATATGTTCAATAATCATTGTTGAGTAGGAAACATCGTTGTTTTGTTTGTAAGTAGGTAGTGCAATATTTGTGGTTAAAATACAGTTGCTTTGCAAAAATTGCGACATGGGAAACCTTAACGCAAAAAAATGCTGATTATTAAATCTCAACGCAAAATTTGCGATTTTGACAACTCCACCTTTTTTGTAACATTATTAGTTTTATTTTTTTATTATCAATTTCTTATATAGCGCAGCATATTCAACTTAAAATAGGATTTTAATTACCTACCAGTAAATCCCTTTCTCGTAGTCCGTAGAGGATGCTGGGGTCCATTTTAGTACCATGGGGTATAGACAGTTCCGCAGGAGCCTTCGGCACTTTAAGACTTTTCAACAGTGTGAACCGGCTCCTCCCTCCATGCCCCTCCTCCAGACCTCAGTGTAGGAACTGTGCCCGAGGAGACGGACAACTCAGAGAGAAGAATTTACATTAAACTAGTGGCGAGATTCACACTAGCTCACCCCACAAAAAACATTCCGCCTAACATGGCTTTCAACCCTAACGTGCATGCATATCAAAACAGCAACTGCTGTGAACATCTTAACACATGAGAACCTGTGTAAAAAGACAAAACATAATTTGCAGGAAAAATTAGCACTTGGCGGGCGCCCAGGATGTACCAAAGCTCCCAGTATGTGCGGGAAAGTTCTAATGTTCCTGCAGAACTGACTGACCAAATTGAAGGTCGTCAGCAGCCAAGGTGTCAAACCTGTAAAACTTAGCAAACGTGTTTGCCCCTGACCAAGTAGCTGCTCGGCAAATTTGCAACGCCGAGACACCCCGGGCAGCCGCCCAGGAAGAACCGCTTTCCTTGTAGAATGGGCCTTTACTGAACTCTGTAACGGAAATCCTGCCGTGGAATAAGCGTGCTGATTGGTACCTCTAATCCAGCGCGCAATAGTCTGCTTAGCAGCAGGACCCCCCATCTTTTTGGGGTCATAGAGGACAAACAAAGATTCTGTTTTCCTTATCCGAGCCGTTCTTGCAACATAAGTCCTCAACGCTCTGACGACATCCAAGGACTTTGAAGCGGCTGAGGTGTCAGAAGCCACTGGCACCACCACAGGTTGGTTGATATGGAAATAAGACACAACCTTTGGAAGAAAATGCTGACGCGTCCGCAGTTCAGCTCTATCTTCATGAAAAATTAAATAAGGTCTCTTGTGTGACAGAGCCCCTAATTCAGACACCTGTCTGCCTGAGGCCAAGGCCAACAGCATGACCACTTTCCAAGTGAGAAACTTCAACTCTACCAGGGACGTGCAGTCAGGGGAGGCAGTGCCTCCCCTGTCATAATGATTAAAATAATAAAAAGAAGATATTTATAACACAGTCTGTTATAAATATCTTTTTTTATTATTTTAATAATCTCCCCCCCCCCCCCCCCTTTCCTGTGGTTGCGTGTGAGGCAGCGGGAGAGGTGCCTCCCGCTGCTAACACTAAAAGTCCGGGGGGCGGGCAGGGGGCGGGGCGAAGCAATGGGCTGTGAAAGCCCATTGAAAATTAATGGAGAAGCGGCACCTATACTGGTGCCGCAATGACAGGGGCGTGCGAAGAATGCACGCCAATGTCCGTGCCCCAGATGTGATTGGCCCAGCGGATCCAGTGCTGGATCCGCTGTCCAATCACCCCCTTCCCGGCTGCAGCAGGCGCCGTGGGCTGTGTGGGCGCCCGCTGCAGCCAGCACCGCTACTATGGGAGAGACGTCATGAGTCATGACGTCTCTCCCATAGTACGGCAGAGACGAGCCGACGGACGGAGACGGAGGACGGCACTGCAGGAGCGGTAAGTATGTGTGTGTGTGTGTGTTTTTTATTTTTTTTATGTGTTTGTGTTGGGGGCAGCAACAGGGGCACAGCAACAGGGGCACCGCAACTGGGGGGCACAACAACAAGGGGCACAGCAACAAGGGGCACAGCAACAAGGGGCACAGCAACAGGGGTACAACAACAAGGGGCACAGCAACTGGGGGGCACAACAACAAGGGGCACAGCAACAAGGGGCACAGCAACTGGGGGGCACAACAACAAGGGGCACAGCAACAAGGGGCACAGCAACAAGGGGCACAGCAACAGGGGCACAGCAACTGGGGGGCACAGCAACAAGGGGCACAACAACAGGGGGGCACAGCAACAGGGGCACAGCAACAGGGGCACAACTATAAGGGGCACAGCAAAAGGGGCACAACTATAAGGAAGGGGCACAACTATAAGGGGCACAACTACAAGGGGCACAGCAACTGGGGGCACAACTACAACGGGCACAGCAACTGGGGGCACAATTACAGGGGGCACAGCTATTGGGGGCAAAGCTACAAGGGCCACAGAGACTGGGGTCACAACTACTGGGGGGCACAGCGACTTGGGGCACAGCTACAGGGGCCACAGCGACTGGGGGCAAAGCTACAAGGGGCACTGCTACAAGGGGCACAGCTACAGGGGTCACAACTACTGGGGGCACAGCCACAAGGGGCAAAGCTACAGGGGGCACAGCTACAAGGGGCACAGCGACTGGGGGCACAACTACAGGGGTCACAACTACTCGGGGCACTGCTACTGGGGGCACTGCTGCAGGGGGCAAAGCTACTAGGGGTACAGCTACTAGGCTCACAACTATTGGGGGAGCCTGCTCCATCATCCCAGTTAGCAGCAGCACTCTCCCCTGTCTGTGCTAACGTCCTCCCGCGTCAGCGAGTGTATAATATTCATTCATTTCTCTCTCTCCTCCTGTGAATTACTTTGTTTGTAAGTATAATTTTCATTTTTACAGGTACCGGCCCTATTGGATTCTACTGGACAAGTGGACGTGACCGGCGTGGGATGTAGGTAAGTAATCTCTCTCTTATTTTTACAGGAACCACCTATTGGACTCTACATGGACAAGTGGACGTGACCGGCGTGGAATGTAGGTAAGTATGTGTGAGTGTGTAAGTGTGTTTTAATAAATTTTTACTTTCACGGTGTGTGTGTTGTGTTTTTATTTGGGTTTTTTTGTTTTGTTGTAGAACTGCAGGTACCAGCGGGCCCGTTATTTCCCCGTATGCTGGCACTTGAGGTTCTCCAAGTACCAGAAAGCGGGGGAGGCTTGCTGGGCCTTGTAGTTCCACAACAAAAAACAATATTCTTTTTATACACACTTATGGCTATCAGCCCGGCACCCACCACCCAGGGGTGCTGGGGACAGCCTCGGGCTTCACCCCTGGCCCTTGGGTGCCTGGAGGGGGGGACCTCTTGATTTAAGGGGTCCCCACTCCTAAGGGGTCCCCACTCCTCCAGGGAACCCCGGCCAGGGGTGACTAGTTGGGGGGGTAATGCCACGGCCGCAGGGACCTACATAAATGTGTCCCCCGGCTGTGGCATTATATCCCTGGCTAGTGGAGCCCGGTGCTGGTTTTAAAAATACGGGGGACCCCTACATCTTTTGTCACCCGTATTTTTGGAACCAGGACCGGTCTAAGAGCCCGGTGCTGGTTGTCTAAATACGGGGAACCCCAGTCCAATTTTTTTCCAGTATTTAAACAACCAGGACCGGCTCAAAGAGCCCGAGGCTGGTTATACTTAGGAAGGGGGATCTCACGCATTTTTTTTTTACATTTTTTTAACCCATTCAGACCTTTCTCCATTAAGTTAATGGAAGCCCTGGACAACAAAATTGCATTCATGTCCTCCTCCCACTCCCTTCCCAGTCCCAAACACTAATTTTTTTTTTTTCTATAAAAATGTACAATATATCACAAGTATGATGAGCAGGCAGGCAGCGGGCATTGGCGGCATCGGACTGAGGTGCAAATTAGTGGTGGAGGGCTGGGTCAGTTGATGGTGGGCGAGTTTGTAAGCCATTGGCGGTGGCGGCAGGCATCGGCTGAGTGGCAGTAGCGGGCATTGGCTTGGCTGCGGTAGGGGTCATCGGCAGGATTCGGCGGATATTATGACTGTAGTGCCTCACCAGCCTCTGACCTCACCGCACGCCACTAAACTCTACCTCCTGTAGAGGCTCAAACCAGTCTGATTTAAGGAACTGCAACACCACATTAAGATCCCATGGCGCCGCAGGAGGCACAAAGGGAGGTTGGATGCGCAGAACCCCCTTCACGAACGTCTGGACCTCAGGAAGGGAACCGAACTGTTTCTGAAAGAAAATGGACAAGGCCGAAATTTGAACCTTGATAGACTCTAATCTCAAGCCAGCATCCACACCCGCCTGTAGAAATAGGAGAAGACGTCCTAATTTAAACTCCACTGCAGGAGACTTCTTGGATTCACACCAAGATACATATTTTCTCCAAATACGATGTTAATGTTTGGATATTACCCCTTTCCTGGCCAGAATAAGTGTGGGAATGACTTCATTGGGAATACCCTTATGGGCTAGGATCTGGCGCTCAACAGCCATGACGTCAAACGCAGCCACGGTAAGTCTTGATAAACAAATGGCCCCTGCAGTCAGTATTCCGGTATCGGCATTGAGAGTGATATTGGTATGGCAGCGCTGGTGTTCTGGCCATGGGTTGGGATTCCGGCGTCGGATTTTGAGTGCCAGCATCCTGACTGCCGGAATGCTAACCGCACCCCCCCTTATATGCCTGAATCTGCCTGCCTAATGTATAAAAAAGGTGGACTCTGCTGATGTAATGTGTAAAAAAGGTGGACTCTGCGGCCTAATGTGTAAAAAGGGGACTCTACTTGCTTAATGTGTAAAAGGGGGACTCTGCTGATGTAATGTGTAAAAAAAGTGGACTCTGCGGCCTAATGTGTAAAAAGGGGACTCTACTTGCTTAATGTGTAAAAAGGGGGACTCTGCTACTGTAATGTGTAAAAAAGGGGAATCTGCCTGCCTAACGTGTAAAAAAGGGGCACTCTGCTGCCGTACTGTGTAAAAGGGAGTTCTGACTAACGTAATGTGTAAAAGGGAGCTATGTGGCCACACCCCTTCCCCATGAAGCCACGCCCCTATATTTTTGGCACGCGCATTGACCCTGTTTTGTGTATGGGGGGACGCCGATGCTGTTTCCTGCACACAGCGCTAAAAATTCACGGCACTGGCTGGCTTTTTATCACTCTCCAAGGCTTGATACATCTTCACGCAAGTGCCTCCATAAATGTTCCCCTTTCCTGTTATCTCATCATAGTATTTCAGATGTCATTTTTCTTCTAATAATGCATTTACAGTACCTGCAGGTGGATCCGTATCTGTTACACAGAGCTGCTTCTTTATCTTTGTATTCTCACTCCTTGAGGACTGGTTTTGATAAACTGAAAGAGGAAAAAAAATTGTAAACACAGGAAACTGTGAACCCACAAAGCCACTGTTTCTTACATGAAGCACAATTACACTATAACAGTAATTTGCAGTATGTCATTAACGTACAGCATTTTCTGAGAGGGGGGAACATTTTCTGAGAGGTATATTGTGATAACGCCATGTCCTCCACTCTCTGCCCAGACCAAGTGTAATGTGCTCCACTATTAATTCTAACCAATGTAATGTGCCCCACTGTCTGCCCTAACCAATGTAATGTGCCCCACTCTCTGCCATAACCAATGTAATGTGCCAACTATCTGCCCTAACCATTATAATGTGCCAACTCTCTGCCCTAACCAATGTAATGTGCCCCACTATCTGCCCTAACCAATGTAATGTGCCCCACTGTCTGCCCTAACCAATGTAATCTGCCAACTCTCTGCCCTAACCAATGTAATGTGCCCCACTCTCTGCCATAATCAATGTAATCTGCCAACTCTCTGCCCTAACCAATGTAATGTGCACCACTATCTGCCCTAACCAATGTAATCTGCCAACTCTCTGCCCTAACCAATGTAATGTGCCCCACTATTTGCCCTAACCAATGTAATCTTCCAACTCTCTGCCCTAACCAATGTAATGTGCCAACTCTCTGCCCTAACCAATGTAATGTGCACCACTATCTGCCCTAACCAATGTAATGTACCCCACTATCTGCCCTAACCAATGTAATCTGCCAACTCTCTGCCCTAACCAATGTAATGTGCCCCACTAGTATCTACCCTAACCAATGTAATCTGCCAACTCTCTGCCCTAACCAATGTAATGTACCCCACTGTCTGCCCTAACCAATGTAATCTGCCAACTCTCTGCCCTAACCAATGTAATGTGCACCACTATCTGCCCTAACCAATGTAATGTACCCCACTATCTGCCCTAACCAATGTAATCTGCCAACTCTCTGCCCTAACCAATGTAATGTGCACCACTATCTGTCCTAACCAATGTAATGTACCCCACTATCTGCCCTAACCAATGTAATCTGCCAACTCTCTGCCCTAACCAATGTAATGTGCACCACTATCTGCCCTAACCAATGTAATGTACCCCACTATCTGCCCTAACCAATGTAATCTGCCAACTCTCTGCCCTAACCAATGTAATGTGCCCCACTATCTGCCCTAACCAATGTAATCTGCCAACTCTCTGCCCTAACCAATGTAATGTGCCAACTCTCTGCCCTAACCAATGTAATGTGCCCCACTTTCTGCCCTAACCAATGTAATCTTCCAACTCTCTGCCCTAACCAATGTAATGTGCCAACTCTCTGCCCTAACCAATGTAATGTGCACCACTATCTGCCCTAACCAATGTAATGTACCCCACTATCTGCCCTAACCAATGTAATCTGCCAACTCTCTGCCCTAACCAATGTAATGTGCCCCACTAGTATCTACCCTAACCAATGTAATCTGCCAACTCTCTGCCCTAACCAATGTAATGTACCCCACTGTCTGCCCTAACCAATGTAATCTGCCAACTCTCTGCCCTAACCAATGTAATGTGCACCACTATCTGCCCTAACCAATGTAATGTACCCCACTATCTGCCCTAACCAATGTAATCTGCCAACTCTCTGCCCTAACCAATGTAATGTGCACCACTATCTGTCCTAACCAATGTAATGTACCCCACTATCTGCCCTAACCAATGTAATCTGCCAACTCTCTGCCCTAACCAATGTAATGTGCACCACTATCTGCCCTAACCAATGTAATGTACCCCACTATCTGCCCTAACCAATGTAATCTGCCAACTCTCTGCCCTAACCAATGTAATGTGCCCCACTATCTGCCCTAACCAATGTAATCTGCCAACTCTCTGCCCTAACCAATGTAATGTGCCAACTCTCTGCCCTAACCAATGTAATGTGCCCCACTTTCTGCCCTAACCAATGTAATCTGACAACTCTCTGCCCTAACCAATATTACGTAATGTGCCCCACTCTCTGCCCTAACCAATGTAATGTGCCAACTCTCTGCCCTAACCAATGTAATATGCTAACTCTCCACCCTAACCGATGTAATGTGCCCCACTCTCTGCCCTAACCAATGTAATGTGCCCCACTCTCTGCCCTAACCAATGCAATGTGCCCCACCAGTGCCGTAACTAGACATTTTAGCGCTGTGCGCAAGAAACAGCATCGGCGCTCCCCCATACACAAAACAGGGTCAATGCGCATGCCAAAAACATAGGGGTGTGGCTTCATGGGGGAAGGGGTGTGGCCACAGAGCTCCTTTTTACACATTACATTAGTCAGAACTCCCTTTTACACAGTACAGCAGCAGAGTCCCGTTTTTTACAAATTACGGCAGCAGAGTCCCCCTTTTTTACACATTACAGTAGCAGAGTCCCCCTTTTTACACATTAAGCAAGTAGAGTCCCCTTTTTACACATTAGGCTGCAGAGTCCACCTTTTTTGCACATTACATCAGCAGAGTCCACCTTTTTTACACATTAGGCAGGCAGAGTCCCTCTTTTTATACATTAGACAGGCAGAGGCCCCCTTTTTTTACACATTATGGCAGTAGAGTCCTCCTTTTTTACACATTACAGTAACAGTCCCCCTTTTTACACATTAAGCAGGCAGTCCCCCCCCCTTTTTTTTTTTTTTTTTTACAAATTACATCAGCAGAGTCCCCCTTTTTTACACATTAGGCTGCAGAGTCCCCCATTTTTTTTTTTTACACATTAGGCATTCATTCCCCCCTTTTTTCAGACATGAGAGAGAGAGAGGAAGGTGTGTGTGTGTGTGTGTGTGTGTGTGTGTGTGTGTGTGTGTGTGTGTGTGTCTGTCTGTCTGTCTGTCTCACCTGGGGGGGGCACGATCCAGCATCCATAGGACGCAGAGATTCTCATCGGGTCTGAGAGCTGGCATTTAGCATTCCGCAGTCCTTTACAGATACGGAAGGAGACAGGCGGCGCCAGAAGGACACATTTCTCCCGAATTGCAGGGGCGCCGAGCCTGTATTCAGGTCTGGGCCAATTAACAGAGCCAGGCGGAGGTAGACACTCATCCCAGGCCACCAGTTTATGCGTCCTTTAAAGAAGCAGCGGCGGCGGTGGATGACGGGACACAGGTGGCACCGTCAGCTTGACACAGACAGCGATGTCAGCTTGACACAGGCAACATCCGCCAGCGGGAGACGGGTGGCGCCGCCACCGGCAGTGAATGTGTGTACTATGGAGTCAGTAGATAGCGGCCTTGTGGGTGTGCTGCCAGATGGTGCGCCCTCAGTGCATTTGCGCTGTGGGCAAGGCACCATCGGCACACACCTAGTTATGGCCCTATGCCCCACTCTCTGCCCTAACCAATGTAATGTGCCCCACTCTCAGCCCTAACCAAAGTAATGTGCCCCACTCTCTCCCTACCCATTGTAATGTGTTCCACTCTCTCCCTACCCATTGTAATGTGCCTCACTCTCTCCCTACCCATTGTAAAGTGTCCCACTCTCTCCCTACCCATTGTAATGTGTCCCACTCTCTGCCCTAAACAATGTAATGTGTCCCACTCTCTGCCCTAAACAATGTAATGTGTCCCACTCTCTCCCTACCCATTGTAATGTGTCCCACTCTCTGCCCTAAACAATGTAATGTGCCCCACTCTCTCACTACCGATTGTAATGTGCCTCACTCACTCCCTACCCATTGTAATGTGCCCCACTCTCTCCCTACCGATTGTACTGTGTCCCACTCTCTCCCTACCCATTGTAATGTGCCCCACTCTCTCCCTACCCATTGTAATGTGACCCACTCTCTCCCTACCCATTGTAATGTGCCCCACTCTCTCCCTACCCATTGTAATGTGACCCACTCTCTCCCTACCCATTGTAATGTGCCCCACTCTCTCCCTACCCATTGCAATGTGACCACTCTCTCCCTACCCATTGCAATGTGACCCCTCTCTCCCTACCCATTGCAATGTGACCCCTCTCTCCCTACCCATTGCAATGTGACCACTCTCTCCCTACCCATTGCAATGTGACCCCTCTCTCCCTACCCATTGCAATGTGACCACTCTCTCCCTACCCATTGCAATGTGACCCCTCTCTCCCTACCCATTGTAATGTGTCCCACTCTCTGCCCTAAACGATGTAATGTGCCCCACTCTCTGCCCTAACCAATACAATGTGACCCACTCTCTCCCTACCCATTGTAATGTGCCCCCTCTCTCCCTACCCATTGTAATGTGTCCCCCTCTCTCAAAACCCATTGCAATGTGTCCCGCTCTCTGCCCTAAATAATGTAATGTGCCCCACTCTCTGCCCTAACCATTGTATTGTGTCCCACTCTCTGCCCTAACTCTTGTAATGTGCCTAACTCTATTTGTGTGCGAAGTTGGAGTTGCGATCAGGGCTGGCAGAGGGTCAAAGGGGACACCTATACCAGGCTCCAAGGATCATATGGGCCCCAAGGATACATCACTTAGTGCCCAACGGGAATGTGAGCCGTCTTGTCCAAATTGTACAGCGAGCTGCAGGTGGTGTGGGCCTGAGTGGCAGGAGCCTCTCACACACAGTGACTGGGTGGCACGAGTGTGCGCCCGCCCTTCTGGGTCCAGCTCTGTTGCAGGCAATTACGGGACATGGCAGCAGTTTTGCTGGCCAGTATTTCCGTGCCCATGCCGGCTTCTTCTGGTGGTGTCTGCTGTGCAGTATTTGGGTCTGGGTACTGGACAGAGCAGCGCAGGTGAGTCTTTCCCTGGGGTAAGAGTGGCTTGGTGAGGGGATACAGGGCTTTGGGATGGGCTGGAGGAGCTGGGAATGCAACATCGAGTTATTGAGGAGAGACTGTGGGGTGCGTGGGAGGAAGGAGAGAGGGAGATGGACTGTAGTGTGTGTGGGTGAGGAAGGAGAGATATACATATTTATATATGTGTATATATATATATATATATATATATATATATTTAAAAAAAATCTGAGAAGGCCCCAGAGATATCACTGTCCCGGGCCCAAAGATTTCTGTTGCCGGCCCTGATTGCGCTTGGGGCACTTGGGAGAGAAATGTGTTGAGAATGGAGGTGTTCCCGGGTGGTGACAGGGATGTGTCCTAGCGCACGCATGGAGATAGTCCATTTTATGGGTGTCATGGAGTGTAGTGGAAAGCGCGCCTGCCATAGGGCTGCTGCAAATTTCGATGGTGCGACTGGTGGTGATTTCTAAATATTCACCAATCAGTATTTCAGCATCTACAGGTGCTGACTATGCGTCTACACTGACAGCGGGCGTCTCATTCCTGGCAAATTTCAACGCACGGATGTACACCAGGGAAGGGCATTGTAGTGGCATTTGCATAAAGTCGCAGATGGGTGACCGTCAATAGTTGCGTATGCGTCCGAATAAGAATCAGCCGCAAAGTATCACAAGTATCAGTGTCTGTAGCTTATAGAGTTCTATAGAATACTGTCTTGTATACTTGTTTTTTACTCTTTATGTTAGGCGCCGGGGTCCGCATATCCGCGCGGCCCGGCGCCTAGCAACTAGGGACGCCGTGCGCGTTCAGCCGCCGGCTCCCTAGCAACGCTAGACGCTGAGCCGCACGGACCCTAGCAACGGGGACACCACGGGCGGACCGCGTTCCCCGTTGCAGGGTCTAATTTCCTGCACGCACACTGTCCTCTGGCCGTACAGCAAGGCAGCTGCACAGCATTTATTCCAATCAGGCTCTGAGCAGCTGATTGGAGGACTCCCTCTGAAATACCTTCCCAATGCTTCTCACAGACGCCGGTAATAGCTTCCTGCATGCTGCTTTGGTTTGCAGAGAGTCTGTTTCCAGTCCTGCTGTATCCGGTCATTCCAGTCCTCAGAAGTCCAGTATTCGGGAGTTGTCATCTCATCCCAGGAGGTCGTTTTGTTCCCTGGAGTCCTGACTGATCACCGTTTAATATCCAGTGGTGTTCGTGAGTTGCGGCTCTGCCGTGTGTTGCGGCTCAGCCGCTTTACCTTTTTTATATTTTGTTTTTGGAGCATTTGCGGAGGGTTCCGCTTCCACAAGTCCTCTCTGGTACTTGGCGGTGCCAGGTAGGAGAATTGGACAAGTGGATATTTTGGTTGTCCTTTTCCCTGGCGGTTTTTCCGCACATATTCTAGTTTTGAGTTAGCTTGTAGCCCCTGGCCTGGTTGTTTAGTCAGAGGGCCTCTTGTTATCACCCTGTCTCGGATTTCCCTTTGTCTCTCATTAAGACCGGGGGGCATCAGAGTTGGGCAGACATAATCCGCCCTTCAAACGCGGCTGCCATGGGCTCAAGCAACCATAGTCTCGCAGGGGATTTCTGACAGCACGGGTGAGACAACAGAGTTAGGGCGCCAGGGGCTATTTTCCATTCCCGCTCCCTTCCCCAGCATTTCGTTCCAGTGCTCCGGTCCTTGCAATAAGATCTCCTCAGACCAGAGTGCTGGAATCATAACATTATTACCGGCCATACCAAAACTTAAAATTAAACGGGTTTCATTTTTTCTCATTCAGTTTTTGTGAGAGTTTATCGGCCTCATGAATCCGACAGGTTTAGGGCCAAATCCCGGTCAGCTCTTAGTCAGCCAGATTCAAGAACTTACTCAGATGGTTCAGGATCTTTCTCTTCGGGTGAGATCGCAGGAAGGTCTTTTGCGAGCCTCCCCGAAGGTAGTCCCTGAACCAAAGATGCGATAGAAAATAATTTTTTAATTTTAAAGAATCCTGTAAACTATATTTCCGTTTAAGACCTACTTCCTCTGGTACTGAATCTCAGCGGGTTGGGATTATTATTTCTTTACTCCAGGGGGATCCTCAGACCTGGGCATTCGGTTTAAGGGCAGAGGATCCTGCGTTGTTGTCAGTAGATGCTTTTTTTAAGTCTTTAGGGCTTTTGTATGATGACCCTGATAGAGAGGCGTCCGCTGAAAGTCAGCTGCGCGCTCTCAAACAAGGTAGAAATCCTGCGGAGGTTTATTGTACTGAGTTTCGCCGTTGGTCGAACGACTGTGGCTGGAATGACCCAGCCCTGCGCAGTCAGTTTCGCCTCGGCTTATCAGAGTCTATAAAAGACAGTCTCCTCCAGTACCCCGCTCCTGAGACTCTCGATAAACTCATGGAGCTTTCTATTAAGATTGATCGTCGTCTCAGAGAGCGGAGGGCAGAAAGAGGAGCACCTGTAAGGTCAAGTCCGTGTGTATATTCCATTCCAGAAGACGTAGAGGAGCCCATGCAGATGGGTCTCTCCCGGCTGTCTCCTGAGGAAAGAGCCAGAAGGCAAAATTCCGGTCTTTGTCTGTACTGTGGTGGTAAGGGACATTTTGCTCGTAACTGTCCGAACAAGTCGAGTTCTATCTTACACATTGCCCAGCAGTTCCAGTTGTTCTGGGTCACCCTTGGCTGGCCTTTCATAATCCCACCATTGATTGGCGGTCCGGGGAGATTTCACAATGGGGTACTTTTTGTGCTAAGGAATGTATTACGTTTCCAGTCAGAGTAGCAGCTATCATTCCATAACTCATTCCTGTGGAATACCAGGAGTTTGCCTATGTTTTCTCCAAAGGCAATGCGGACATTCTGCCTCCCCATCGGCCTTATGATTGTGCTATTGAGCTAATTCCTGGTTCCGCATTGCCAAAGGGAAGATTATATGCATTATCCGGGCCAGAAACTGCAGCTATGAATGACTATGTTCAGGAGAGCTTACAGAAAGGTTTTATTAGACCATCAAAATCCCCTTTAAGTGCTGGTTTTTTCTTTGTGGAGAAGAAGGATGGCTCGCTTAGACCATGCATAGATTTTAGAGCCCTGAATAAGATCTCAGTCAAAAACACCTATCCTTTGCCGTTGATTTCTGTACTCTTTGATCAGTTACGTTCTGCTGTGATTTTTTCTAAAATTGACCTGAGAGGAGCTTACAACCTCATCCGAATTAAATCTGGAGATGAGTGGAAGACGGCTTTCAGTACTCAGTCGGGTCACTACGAATACCTGGTGATGCCGTTCGGCCTGTCTAATGCTCCAGCAGTTTTTCAAGACCTCATAAATGATGTGCTCCGTGACTTCCTAGGGAAATTCGTGGTCGTTTATTTAGACGACATCTTGATTTTTTTCTGAATCGATGGAACAACATATCACCCAGGTGCGTCTGGTTCTTCAAAAGTTACGTGAGAATCATTTATATGCCAAGCTGGAGAAGTGTGAATTTCACGTCACGGAAGTATCTTTTTTAGGGTACATAATCTCCCCTCAGGAATTTTCCATGGAACCCAAGAAGCTTCAGGCCATCCTTAATTGGGCGCAACCCACCAATTTAAAAGCAATTCAGCGCTTTTTAGGGTTTGCGAATTATTATAGGAGGTTCATTCATTCTTTTTCTGACCTGGTAGCTCCCATTGTGGCTCTGACTAAGAAAGGAGCGGATCCTACCAACTGGTCGCATGAAGCTGAGTTGTCCTTCCGGGCCCTTAAACAAGCCTTTGTCTCTGCTCCAGTCCTCAGACATCCTAATCCGGAATTGCCCTTTGTTGTGGAGGTTGATGCCTCAGAGGTTGGAGTGGGGGCTGGCCTTTCTCAAAAGGATCCGGAGTCTTTGGAGTTACATCCTTGTGCCTTTATGTCCAGGAAATTCTCCTCCGCTGAATCTAATTATGACGTTGGTAATCGGGAATTACTGGCAGTAAAGTGGGCTTTTGAGGAGTGGAGGCATTGGCTGGAAGGAGCAAAGCATACTATTTCGGTATTGACTGACCATAAGAACCTGCAATACATTGAATCCGCTAAACGGCTTAATGCTCGGCAGGCACGTTGGGCATTATTTTTTACTCGTTTCAAATTTATTATCACTTTCAGGCCTGGTTCCAAGAATACTAAAGCTGATGCCCTGTCACGTAGTTTTCTTCCGGTTCACAATAACAATCCTGTTGTTACCCCAATACTTCCATCTTCGGTCATCCGGGCAGGCCTCACACAGGATTTATTTACCCAGTTAAACCAGCTTCAACACCAAGCTCCTAGATTTACTCCTGCTGGTCGTCTTTACCTTCCTGAATTTTTGAGAGCTACTGTTTTAACTGAATTCCATGACAACAAGGTTTCAGGGCATCCGGGAATCACTAAGACATTGGAGTTAGTCTCTCGCTCAGTATGGTGGCCTAGTATGTCTAAAGACGTTAGGGAATTTGTTTTTTCATGCCAGGTTTGTGCACAGCATAAGGTTCCCCGTTCCTTGCCTATCGGGCAACTTATGCCCTTAAGTGTCCCTCTCAGGCCATAGTCTCATATTTCCATGAATTTTGTGGTTGACCTTCCCCTTTCAGCCGGATTCCGAGTCATATGGGTGGTAGTGGACCGTTTTAGTAAAATGGCTCATTTTATTGCTCTTCCCCGATTGCCTTCTGCTCAAGGGTTGGCAGTTTTGTTCCTCCGCCATGTGTTTAGGCTTCATGGGTTACCCACTGATATTGTTTCTGATCGGGGTCCACAATTCATAGCACAATTCTGGAGATGTTTTTGTGCTTCTTTGAAGATGAAACTGTCATTAACATCCGGTTATCACCCACAATCCAACGGACAAACCGAACGAGTTAACCAGTCATTAAAACAATATCTGCGCCTGTATTCAGCCAAACTCCAGAATGATTGGTCTGAGTTTCTTCCTTTGGCTGAATTTGCTTACAATAACTCCTGTCATTCCTCCACTAAAGAGTCTCCATTCTTTTCAGTTTTTGGTTTTCACCCCAGAGCTAATTCTTTTTTTTATCATTCTCCAGTCTCCTCGCTTGCATTGACCTCCCATCTCAGAGCAATTTGGAAAAAAGTGCACCTTGCTCTCAGAAAAGCAGCCTTTTCGAGAGAAGAAATTTTCTGACAGGCTCCGACGTCCTTGCACTTTTAAGGTGGGAGATAAGGTGTGGTTGTCAACTCGCAACATCAGGCTTCGACAATCCTCGGCTAGACTGGGACCCAAATTTATTGGACCATTTCTTATTATTAAAAGAGTCAACCCAGTTGCCTATCGGCTACGTTTACCAAGATCTCTCAAGATTGGAAATACGTTTCATTGTTCCCTGTTGAAACAATATGTTTCTTCCAGTAGATTTCCTCGGAGGATCTCTCAGGGTAGATCTCCAGTGAATGTACAGGGACAACAGGAGTTCTTGGTAGAGAAAGTTCTTGATTCCAAATTGTCCCGGGGTCGGCTGTATTTTTTAGTTCACTGGAAAGGCTATGGTCCGGAGGAAAGGTCTTGGGTCTTAGATAAGGATCTTCATGCTCCTAGGCTCAAGAGGGCATTTTTTCAGGAATTTTCTCAGAAACCTGGCTTTAGGGGTTCCTTGACCCCTCCTCAAGGGGGGGGTACTGTTAGGCGCCGGGGTCCGCATATCCGCGCGGCCCGGCGCCTAGCAACTAGGGACGCCGTGCGCGTTCAGCCGCCGGCTCCCTAGCAACGCTAGACGCTGAGCCGCACGGACCCTAGCAACGGGGACGCCACGGGCGGACCGCGTTCCCCGTTGCAGGGTCCAATTTCCTGCACGCACACTGTCCTCTGGCCGTGCAGCAAGGCAGCTGCACGGCATTTATTCCAATCAGGCTCTGAGCAGCTGATTGGAGGACTCCCTCTGAAATACCTTCCCAGTGCTTCTCACAGACGCCGGTAATAGCTTCCTGCATGCTGCTTTGGTTTGCAGAGAGTCTGTTTCCAGTCCTGCTGTATCCGGTCATTCCAGTCCTCAGAAGTCCAGTATTCGGGAGTTGTCATCTCATCCCAGGAGGTCGTTTTGTTCCCTGGAGTCCTGACTGATCACCGTTTAATATCCAGTGGTGTTCGTAAGTTGCGGCTCTGCCGTGTGTTGCGGCTCAGCCGCTTTACCTTTTTTATATTTTGTTTTTGGAGCATTTGCGGAGGGTTCCGCTTCCACAAGTCCTCTCTGGTACTCGGCGGTGCCGGGTAGGAGAATTGGACAAGTGGATATTTTGGTTGTCCTTTTCTCTGGCGGTTTTTCCGCACATATTCTAGTTTTGAGTTAGCTTGTAGCCCCTGGCCTGGTTGTTTAGTCAGAGGGCCTCTTGTTATCACCCTGTCTCGGATTTCCCTTTGTCTCTCATTAAGACCGGGGGGCATCGGAGTTGGGCAGACATAATCCGCCCTTCAAACGCGGCTGCCATGGGCTCAAGCAACCGTAGTCTCGCAGGGGATTTCTGACAGCACGGGTGAGACAACAGAGTTAGGGCGCAAGGGGCTATTTTCCATTCCCGCTCCCTTCCCCAGCATTTCGTTCCAGTGCTCCGGTCCTTGCAATAAGATCTCCTCAGACCAGAGTGCTGGAATCATAACACTTTACATATGAGAACTTGCGATACTCACAGAGGTCAACTCAATTAGGATTGATGTACAGGTGATGCCCACTGTGTGTCATTGTAACGGCGTGTGAGCATCGGCAAAAGCATCGGCATCACGCCTAATCACCACAATATCACAGAAATCACACATTTTCGTTTGCAGCTCCATAAAGGTGCATATGAATATGCATGATCTGAGGGTAATGTATGTACAGAATGCATGTGTGCTGCAAATCACCCACACATCATACAGAATGGGCAGTTTTGTAGGTTCTGAGTGACTGTACGACAGCAAAGGAAGTTCTACTGTAATATCCCTATAACACATATCCAGGAACAAACTGAATCACTGTACACACAGTGTCGGACTGGGGTATGAAGGGCCCACCGGGGGAATGCAGTGATAAGGGCCCATACTTAGGGGTGTGGCCAGCCTACAAAGGGGGTGTGGCCAGCCTCCACAGAGTCTTGAAATACACAATAGTCTAGTGCAGTGTAATGCAACATATCTACCATGTATAATACAAGTGCACAGTCTGGAACCTGATCCCTAGAGGAAGGAGTGGGCACTCAGGCAGTGGGGCCTACCGATGGTTTCCCTGGTACCCCTGTGAGCCATTCTGACCCTGAATACATACAATATACCGGCTGTTGGGATGGTGGCTGTCAGTATCCCAACAGCAGCATCCCATCTGCCGGCATACCGGCAACGAGTGCAGTGAGTCCCCATGCAGGCTTGCTGCGCTCACCATGTATCGGGCCCAATGGCGAGCTTTACTCTCTACTGGTTATATTCCCACCACCTGAGTGGGAATATGGGGCTGCAGTAGGGATTCTGACCGCCGACATTTAGGTGCCTGCCGGGATTCTGGGGTCGAGATCCTGAACACCGGCATCCTGACGGACGGTATATTAACCGTATACCTTTACAAAATACTTTCTGTTCTGTTTTGACTCAACATTATTCTTGTTACCAAACGTACTGTACTGTAAGAGACATGAGATCCTGGCCACCAGAATGCTGGAGGGGAAGGGCGATCGCAACAAAGCCCCTTGCAAGCTCGCTGTGCTCACCACAGGTTCTATTCCCTCTCTGTGGGTCTCGAGTGGGAATAGTATCTGTAAGTTGCATTCCGGCTGTCAGCATGTGTAGCGGTCAGGATTCCGGTGTCAGTATCCTGACAGCCAAGATCCCGACCGCCGGCAAACGTAACTACATCCCACTACAACTCTATGTTTTCTATCCTGTAACCAACGATTCAACCATCTTAGTATCCAATCCATGCTTTCAAGTTTATTTAACTGTCTAGATAAGATATATCTACAGACCCCCCATTATCTATTACTTTAGTCCCCCCCTCCCCCCCAGTAAATGCTGTTTGGGATCCTGTAGCTTGCTGGAATTGAGAAACTCTACAACTTTCTTTTAAGAGTGTTGCCATCAATATCCCTACTACTGATGTAAGGCTTACTGGTCAGTAGTTGCTTGCCTCTTTGCTTCCACTTTTGTGCAGTGGGACTACGTTTGCTCTTTTCCAGTCCTCTGGAATTACTCCTGTAGCTACTGACTAGCTGAATAATTCTGTTAATGGTGCTACCAGCACCCCTTTAAGCTCTTATAGTATCCTTGGATGTATCCCATCTGGCCCCATTGATTTATCCACTTTCAGTTTTGAGAGTTCTTTTAGGACCTTCTCCTCTGTAAATGTACTTGTTTCTACTTAATTTTTCTGAATATACCTACAACTTAAATGGTCTCTTCACCTCTCTTTCAGTAATGAATACTGAGCAAAAATCATTATTAAGATGATCTGCTATTACATTGTCTCCCTCAACAAGACTCCCACTCTCTTACTTTAGTCTTATTGTTCCACCTTTTTGTTTTTCTACTTTCGCTTATATACCTAAAAAAAAGTTTTGCCTCCTTTACCCACTGACTGGGCCATTTTCTCCTCAGCTTGTGCCTTTGCACATCTGATTACCTTCTTAGGGGTATATTTACTAAGATTTGTGTTTCTCCTGATTTGGTTAGAGTCTGGGTTCGAATTTCATCATTCGTGTTTTTCTGCAACTTTTTGTGGTAACAATCGGTAATTTACTAAGCTCCCACGTTTTTGGTTTTCATATTTTCTGATGTCGATGGTATTCGTATTTTAAAATGAATTTCACGTCCGGATTAAGGTTGTTCAGCCAGGCATGGGTGGTTGTTCCTTCAGATTCATAACTTTACTAACGCGGCAGTTTTTTTTTGTTTGCGGACGTGTTTCCACGTGTACTTTAATTTTTGACACTCAGTTGTGATTGGTTGAGTTTCGGACGCAGGAGTGTCTTTGCGCAACCATATAAATACTCCCCAAACCGCTCGAACCTCTGGGTTTAGTTCGTGGAGAGGTGAGAGGTTGTGTTCTGTGGAGTTGGTGAGTAGGTTGGTGGATTTGTGGTTTTTGCCAATTTCTGAGTGCTGTAGTGTGTGTGAGAGTTGTCTTGTTATTCTGGTTGTGTAGTCATTTAATAGTTTGTCTGAGTTTTGGTCCTTGTCTTATTTGATTTAAGTCTCGTGTGTGTGTGTGTGTGTGTGTGTGTGTGTGTGTGTGTGTGTGTGTGTGTGTGTGTGTGTGTGTGCTGTGTAGAGGTAGTGGAGGACTGTGTTGTTTGTTCTTTTATTTCTCAGTGTTCATTGTTGTTTGTCTTAATGATGTCTGACTCTGAGGTGGAGGAGGTGAGTGAGAGGGAGGGAGGGAGGAGGTAAGTGAGAAGGAGGAGGTTAGTGAGGTTGAGGAGGTGGGAAAGGTTGCTGCTGCATCCTCTAGAGACAGTGACAGTGATGCAGCTCCGCAGCCACACACCACTAATAAGACTGTCCGCAATGTGAAGTTTGATTTTGCTGAGAATGTGGCTTTGTTGCATGAGCTGATGAAATATCATCTTCAGCTGTTTGGGCCTGAGTCATTGAAGGTGACAAAGTAGTGGCAGCTGTGAATAGTGAGGGCATTGTCAAGCGGACAGAGGACACGTGACATCAAGCGGCATGTCAAGGCTAAAATGGCCAAGGAGGCTCGACAGATGGTGGTCATCCATTCATCGCTACATATCTGGAGTACGAGGAACCCATGAGGAGCCTAATATCTCCAGAAGTTGTGAGGGCTACTTATGTCCGGGATTCGGACCGGCCCAGACAGGATAGTGAGTGTGTTTTTATGTGTTTTAAAATGTTTTGCTTGTTTTTTTTGTGGGTATTTTTGTCACCATGTATTGTATATTTTTAGAAAAAATGCTGCAAGTCACTTTCTGCATATGTGTATTGTAGTTGTGCTGTTTTTTTGTTTTTCCCTTTATTTTATTTTTTTCATTTGCCACTTAATAAGTATATTCACATTAGTGCAGTAATGTTTTGTTGTGCAATGTATATATTTTAATACTGTATACTTATTTGTCTGGGTCATGAGCCTGTGCGCATTACTCTTGTTTTTTTTTTTTTTTTTTTCTATTATGTTCAATGGATGTATGGCGTTTAAGTTTGCCATAGTTTGGTGTTTTGGAGTAGTTAGTGTATTTGCCTATGTACTTGTTGTTGTTTATGAATAATTTTTGGTAACTTTGTGTTTAAAACGATAACACCACCTCTTTTCCTGCTTTGTTTGGTTGAGGCCATTTTATTTTGGTATTGTAAAGGACTAGTTCAATCCTGTATATGTTCTAGGGTCATTTTGCTAGGTGAAATAGGGTTTTTTTTAATTGGTTCTTCATACTGTTTATTTTCAAAAAACCTTTTTACTTTTTGGCTCACCATTATTTGGCAGCATTATTGCCATTTGTAGTGTTGTCTTGTTTTAGCATTATTTATTTAATTTTTTTGCGGGTGTTATTTTGTGGTTTAACCATCAACTAACTGTGTGCAGTTATGTGTATTTTTGTTTATGAGTATGTCCAACAAAAATACTCTTAAACAAAGGAAATTATTATTTTTAAGTTTAACAATGTGTGTATGTCAAAGTTAAAAAACTAATTATGCATAATAATTTCCATGGCAACTTTGAATTTAAAAACACATGTCCCATATTTATTTCCAGTGGCCAAAAAGACTGCAACAGTGTGCCCTGCCCCTACTCAGCCAGAAGACGAGGATGATGGGAAAGCTGGTAAGTATTTCTTGTTTTGATTGTTTAAGTAAGCAAATGTCTTGCATGATATTAAGTGGTTGTTTTTGTTTAGGTCCATCCACACAACATTCTCCCCCCAGAAAGTGGCGTCCAGATGTTTTGACCAGGCCAAGACACATGGGCCACAAGAAACACAGCCAGGATGTGCACACCAGGCCACACAATTCACCACCACAACGGCGCATTTCTGATGGGTCCTCAAGGCCACCACTCCAACTATTGGATAGTCCTCCCTCAAGGTCACCACATTCCCCACAGCTGCCTGGTAAATAAAAAAAAACACAACCTTAGGGCACATACTTACACAGAGCAGCTCCACAGCATCAGCCGCATTATGGAGCGTCACACTGCAGCAACAAGAGACCTCAATGCTACACTGAGTAACCTGAGCCAGCACCTCACAACAGCTCAGGGACACCAACTACATTAATTTCCCCAGTTACCTCCCCCCAAGGCGCTCAACCCGTACATTGCAACACGTCACTGGAAAAGGCGCAGCTTCATCAAAAGGAGCAAACAATAAACTGTTGTGTGAGAGTTCATGCTGTTGGAAAAACAATGACATGTTAACAGAGTAATTGTCATGTTTTCTCATTATTACAAGGCCATCTATGCTCTTCTTTACAGTATAACCAAAACTCATTATTACAAGGCCATCTATGCTCTTCTTTACAGTATGACCAAAACTCATTATTACAAGGCCATCTATACTCTTCTTTACAATATGACCAAAACTCATTAGTACAAGGCCATCTATAATCTTCTTTACAGTATGACCAAAACTAATTAGTACAAGGCCATCTATACTCTTTATTACAAGAACATTTCTCTTAAATTGAAGGTCATGTTTTTTTACTACAATGCCATGTTTAAACATTAAGACAAGGCCATGTTTTTGCATTATAACAATGCCATGTTTTTACATTATGTCAATTAAATGTTTTCTCTTTATGTGGTTTTGTTGCAACATTATGTTGTTTCTTAGCAAGCATGATTACAAAGAACAGAGTAAATTGCATGTTCTCTTACTACCGTATATACTTGAGTATAAGCCGACTTTTTCAGCACTTTTTTTTGTGCTGAAAAAGCCACTTCGGCTTATACTCGAGTCAGTATTTAGGAGGGACACGGAGAGCACAGCGCACGGCTCTCCTGTGTCCCTCCTGCGTCTCCGGCGGCAGCGGCGTGTGTGTGTGTTAAAGGAAGTGCACGAACCGGCACTTCCTTTAACACACGCCGCTGCCACCGGAGACGCAGGAGGGACACAGGAGAGCCGCGCGCTGTGCCCTCCATGTCCCTCCTTCAGAAGACAGCGCGGGAGCGTTGGAGGGTATGTAACTGGGCTGGCACTGTGGGGCATATCTGGCACATCTGGCATTGTGTGGCATATCTGGCAGCATTGGGGCATATCTGGCAGCATGAGGGCATATCTGGCACATCTGCCACTGTGGGGCATCTCTGGAAGCATGAGGGCATATCTGGCAGCATGAGGGCATATCTGGCACTGTGGGGCATATCTGGCACTGTGGGGCATATCTGGCAGCATGAGGGCATATCTGGCACATCTGGCATTGTGGGGCATATCTGGCAGCATGAGGGCATATCTGGCACTGTGGGGCATATCTGGCAGCATGAGGGCATATCTGGCACATCTGGCATTGTGGGGCATATCTGGCAGCATGAGGGCATATAAGTTTTCCCAGGTTTTTGTAGTAAAATTAGGTGCCTCGGCTTATATTCGGGTCGACTTATACTCGAGTATATACGATATGTGGTTTGCCACAATAATTATGCTGGGTTTCCAGAAAAAAAAACACAAGTAAATGTATTTTTGAGTATTTGTTGGTTCTCTACATTATTCTTCCATTCCCAACACACATAACAGTAACTGTAGCCTAAACATATATTACACATGCAGCAATTGAAATTAACAAATGCAATGTTATTTAGTCAATATATATGTGTTTTTACGTATAACAAAAAACCACAGAAAATACAAAGTGACACAAATATCCTTACATAAAAAATGATGATCAATGAGTTCCTGCCTTACCCGCCTCTCTACAACTGTACTCCAAAAGCTTCGCCAGGGGCTTAGGACCCTTTTCAAGGCAACCAAATTCTGGTGTGATTAATGGGTAAGCTGAAAGACATGTAAACACGCCAGCCCAAAGCAGTTCTATTTGAAAACACAATTTTTTTACAATTCAAGTTTTTTTGCTGCCGCAATTAAGGATTCCCGTTCAAGTTTACAAATACAAATCCTTGGTAAATAACCGTGTTGTATAAAATAACAGCCGCGTTTGACCGATGGTCTATTCAGTCGTATTTGTGTACTCAACTGGGAAAAACAATACGAATGGCCCCAACACTTCCGAGATTTGTGTTTCGTAAATTCCCGAGCTGACACTTAGAAAAAAAAAAAAAAACTTGAATGGAAACGGAAGCTTAGTAAATTTTCACCTTAGTCTCCTTCTGTCTAACAAGATACGCCTTCTGTCTTCCTTCTTTTGCTTCTGCTTTTATTTTCTAAAGGCCATCTGTTGTACTTTCATAATACTTGCTACTTCTTTTGCAAACTACACTGGCTTCCTCTTCCTTGTGTTTTTCCGAACACTTTTGATGCAAAGGTCTGTTGCCTTTAATATTGCACTTTTTAATGTTTCCCACCTCTCCTGCACTCCTTCCAAGTTCCTCCACTCTGCCAAAGAATCACTTACACATTTTCCCATCCCTACAAAATCAGCCTTCCTAAAATCCAACACCTTTGTTTCTGTATGGGACGAGTCAGTCTTTGTCTTTATGCTGAACCATACTGCTTGATGATCACTGGATCCCAGGTTTTCACCCACTTTTACGTCAGATATTCTGTCTCCATTTGTAAGTATTACATCTAATATTGCATCTTTCCGAGTGGGCTCCCTCACCAATTGCTGAACTGATGCTCCCTGCAATGATTTCAGAATGTCCCTACTTCCAGGGCCGAAACTAGGATTTTTGTCACCCGGGGCAAGGTAGTCATTTGACACCCCCCCCCCCCCCCCCCCCCCGGCAAAAAAAAAAAATATTTTACAATAAATAAATAAAAATAATAATAAAAATTAAAATAAATAAATACATGAATAAAAATATTATATATATATATATATATATATATCTCTTTCAGAACTTTTTTACCTGAAAAATTGCCTTTTCTAACATGAATTTCATATCCAGGAAAAAGTGTCCCCATTGTACACAGTACGACAGGCAAGTGTCCCCATTCCCCATTTTACACATTGCGGCAGACAGGTGACCCCATTTTACACATTGCGGCAGACAGGTGTCCCCATTTTACACATTGCGGCAGGAAAAAGTGTCCCCATTTTACACATTGCGGCAGACAGGTGACCCCATTTTACACATTGCGGCAGACAGGTGTCCCCATTTTACACATTGCGGCAGGAAAAAGTGTACCCATTTTACACATTGCGGCAGGAAAAAGTGTCCCCATTTTACACATTGCGGCAGGCACAGGTCCCCATTTTACACAGTACGCTGGCAAGTGTCCCCATTTTACACATTGTGGCAGGAAAAAGTGTCCCCATTTTACACATTGCGGCAGGCACAGGTCCCCATTTTACACAGTACGCTGGCAAGTGTCCCCATTTTACACATAGCGGCAGGTACAGGTCCCCATTTTACACATTGTGGCAGGAAAAAGTGTCCCCATTTTACACATAGCGGCAGGCACAGGTCCCCATTTTACACAGTACGCTGGCAAGTGTCCCCATTTTACACATTGTGGCAGGAAAAAGTGTCCCCATTTTACACATTGAGGCAGGCACAGGTCCCCATTTTACACATTGCGGCAGGCGCAGGTCCCCATTTTACACATTGCGGCAGGACGGTGGTGGAGGGAGAGAGAGAGAGAGGAAGGGAGAGGGGCTGACTTACATTTGAAGCGGTTCTCGCCGCTCTTCAGCCGCCTCTCCCTCCTCGTCCAGTCTGCGCGGCTCCCCCTTCTCCCTCCTCCGGCGGGGTTTCGTGGAATGACGCGTTTGCGCCGTGACGTCACGACGCAATCGCGTCATTCCGCGAAACCCCGCCCCCCGAGCTGGGCACTCGGGAGAAGGGGGTTTCAACGTTATAAAAGTGCCGCGGCGGGTGTTAGGGGGTCTCGGCGCCCCCTCCAATCCGGCGCCCAGGTCGCCTGCCCCCCTAGCCCCCCCCTAGTTTCGGCCCTGCTACTTCTATAGGAACTAGCGACACCTCCCAGTTTACATCAGGTAGATAAAAGTCTCCCGTGACTATTACAGTACCTCTCGTTTTAATGCCATTTTAGTTATGTCCTGCAGTAGGTTCACTTCTCATCCACTTCCTCTTCCTGACCTGGTGGTGTTTATGTCACCCCCAATACAAAGAACCTCCTTCTTGCCTGTTTGTATGGTCACCCAAAGGGACTCTGTTTTTTCTTCACTACTTTGTATTAAGATAGTATTTTTTTTAAATATTATTATTATTATTATTATTATTATTATTATTATTTATTTATTACCAGTTATTTATATAGCGCACACATATTCTGCAGCACTTTACAGAGAATATTTTGTCCATTCACATCAGTCCCTGCCCCAATGGAGCTTACAATCTATATTCCCTATCACATGTACACACACACACATTCTGAAACTTTGTGTCAGAGGAAAAAGGGACCCTTTGCGCGGCTACGTAGCAGCACCCCGCCAGGAAAAGGGGGGTGGCCTCTGAAAAGGGGGCATGGCTTCGCGGGAGTGCCTCGATCGCGAGCCACGCCCCACGGTTTTCGGCACTGAGGGGGCATGCCCAGCGCTCTGTGAGCTGCTGGCATGCTCTCTCTCCCTCAGCATCTGTTCACCGCTGCTCTGCTAAGCAGGGCAGCGGGTGACAGAGCCTCCCAACTGCCCCCTCCCCCTACCGCGGAACCCTGCAGCCCGCAAGTGGGACAGCGGGACAGTCCCCAAAAATCGGGACAGTTGGGAGGTATGACACTAGGGTTAAATTTGTTGGGAGCCAATTAACCTACCAGTATATTTTTGGATTGTGGGAGGAAACTGGAGGAAACCCACGCAAGTACAGGGAGCATATACAAACTCAACACAGATAGGGCCATGGTGGGAATTGAACCCATGACCTTAGTGCTTGGAGGCAGTAATGCTAACCATTACACCATCCATACTGCCCATTTATGCTTTTTAACATACATTGCTACCCCCCTTCTTACCAATCTCTCCTAATCTTGATACTAGTTACCATCCCGTCAAAATCACAGAACAACATCACTGTAATGTCAGTGCGGCAGCTGTGCACATAAAAACGGAGGAACACTTGAATTGCTCTGTCAGGTACCATCTAGTGGCCGTCTGCATGCAAAACGCTTGAATTCCCCCCTAGAGGTAAGGAGTATAGGATGTATGAGAGAAATAGTTAAATTGAATATACTGTATGTGAATCCTTAGAGAGTATATCACCTGATAATATGAAGACGTTGATCAGGAACACATTTTGGGCCTAATTAAGCCTGATTGTAAAAGCTAAATCTTTCTCTAATGGGCAAAACCATGTGCACTGCAGGTGTGGCAGATGTAACATGTGCAGAGAGAGTTAGATTTGGGTGGGTTATATTGTTTCTGTGCAGGGTAAATACTGGTTGCTTTATTTTTACACTGCAATTTAGATTTAAGTGTGAACACACCCCACCCAAATCTAACTCTCTCTGCACATGTTATATCTGCCCCCCCCTGCAGTGCACATGGTTTTGCCCATTAGAAAAAAATTTTTGCTGTTGTGATCACGTCTGAATTAGGCCCTTTGTACTGATCTTTATCAGATAAATACTATACATGTGTTAATAGTTGTGAGGCGATCAAGGTAGGAGGTCTAAACAAACAGCAGCCCGGGAACAGCACACCAGTACAGGGTTTTTTGTTAGTGCTGCAAGTATGGCGGTACAGGGCGGTACGGCGTACCGTTAAGAAATTCACAGCCGGTATGCAGCACTGCCGGGTCGTCCACCATACCTGCAGCCCGCTGCTGTGTGAGGGAAGGAGAGCGCAGCGCCTCTCCTGCCCCTCAATGCTCTGTGAAGTCCGGTCTCCAGCGGCGGGGGGTGAATCTCAATAAGGCACTGGTTTGTTAGCCAATCAGAGCTTGTGGACGGGCAACAATGGCTTCTGATTGGCTGCTGGTCCGCAAGTTCTGATTGGCTAATGAACCGGCGCCTCATTTGAGATGCCCGCCGCCGGAGACCGGACTTCACGGGCATTGAGGGGCAGGAAGGCGCGTGCTGCGCTCTCCTCCCCTCACACAGCAGAAACAACAGATGCAGTATTGAGCATCAAGGGGGGGCATTCTGGGGCAATGTGTATCTGGCACTGTGGGGCAATGTGTATCTGGCACTGTGGGGCAATGTTTATCTTGCAGTGGGCAATGTGTTTCTTGCACTGGGGCAATGTGTATGTGGAACTGTGGGGCAATGTGTATCTTGCACTTGGGCAAAGTGTATCTGGCACTGTGGGGCCATATATGGCACTGCTGGGGGCATTTATGTATCTGGCACCATGGGACATTTGTGTATCTGACACTCTGGGGCAATGTGTATCTGGCACTCTGGGGCAATGTGTATCTGGCACTCTGGGGCAATGTGTATCTGGCACTGTGGGGCCAGATATGGCACTACTGGGGGCATTTGTGTATCTGGCACCATGGGGCATTTGTGTATCTGGCACTCTTGGGCAATGTGTATCTGGCACTGGGGCAATGTGTTTCTTGCACTGGGGCAATGTGTATGTGGAACTGTGGGGCAATGTGTATCTTGCACTGGGGCAAAGTGTATCTGGCACTGTGGGGCCATATATGACACTGCTGGGGGCATTTGTGTATCTGGCACCATAGGGCATTTGTGTATCTGACACTCTGGGGCAATGTGTATCTGGCACTCTGGGGCAATGTGTATCTGGCACTCTGGGGCAATGTGTATCTGGCACTCTGGGGCAATGTGTATCTGGCACTCTAGGGCAATGTGTATCTAGCACTCTGGGGCAATGTGTATCTGGCACTCTGGGGCAATGTGTATCTGGCAATGTGGGGCAATGTGTATCTGGCAATGTGGGGCAATGTGTATCTGGCACTTTGGGGCAATGTGTATCTGGCACAGTGGGGCAATGTGTATCTGGTGAGAGCACTCCTTTTTCACATACAGCAGACAAAGAGAGAGCACCCCTTTAAGATACAGCAGACAGAGAGCACCCCTTTTTCATATACTGCAGACAGAGAGCACCACTTTTTTAGATACAGCAGACAGAGAGATCACCCCTTTCAGATACAGCAGAGAGAGCACCCCTTTCAGATACAGCAGATAGAGAGAGCACCCCTTTCAGATACAGCAGACAGAGAGAGCACCCCTTTCAGATACAGCAGACAAAGAGAGCACCCCTTTCAGTTACAGCTGACAGAGAGAGAACCCCTTTTTCAGATACAGCAGACAGAGAGAGCACCCCTTTTTCAGATACAGCAGACAGAGAGCACCTCTTTCAGATACAGCAGACAGAGAGAGCACCCCTTTCAGATAAAGCTGAGAGAGAGCACCCCTTTTTCAAATACAGCTGACAGAGAGAGCACCCCTTTTTCAGATACGGCAGACAGAGAGAGGACCCTTTTTCAGATACGGCAGACAGAGAGAGCACCCCTTTCAGATACAGCAGACAGAGAGAGCTCCCCTTTCTCAGATACGGCAGACAGAGAGAGCACCCCTTTTTCAGATACAGCAGACAGAGAGAGCACCCCTTTTTCAGATACAGCAGACAGAGAGAGCACCCCTTTTTCAGATACAGCAGAGAGAGCACCCCTTTCAGATACAGCAGGCATAGAGAGCACTCCTTTAGATACAGCAGACGGAACACCCACGCAATGCCAGACACAGTACTGGAAACGGACACGTCTGTCCAGTAAACTCTCCAATGCCGTAGTGAATATGGCGCAGATCACCAGGGACTTATATAGAATCCAGAACCCACGAGAATCTGACAGCGGGAATATGATGTTTTGCCATGTTTTGGGATCCAAGTAAGGCGGAAAGTCCCGAGCCGGACACGGATTCCGGCTCGGATTGCAAAGTTCGGGGGGGTTCAGTGCCTCGGGAACCGAACCCGCTCATCTCC
The DNA here is from genome assembly GCF_028390025.1 of Pseudophryne corroboree. Taxonomy (NCBI): domain Eukaryota; kingdom Metazoa; phylum Chordata; class Amphibia; order Anura; family Myobatrachidae; genus Pseudophryne; species Pseudophryne corroboree. Next base: position 765,549,605 of record NC_086446.1, read on the forward strand.
ATCCAAAACCATATATTTTGCCCGGTGCGTACCCCTAAATAGATGATCACATTTATTGTCCATTACATCTGTGTTTTTATTGTGCTTTTATAAACAAATGTAAATCTTGAGAGCTGAACTGCTGATAATAAAAGTCGCAGAGCTGCTATACTGGAGAAAAAAGAGGACATAATAACATATGCAATCCTTGGCGTATAGACACTACTATTATTATTATTATTATTATTATTATTATTATTATTATCAAAATTACTTTTTTACTTTAACTTTTTGTTTAACATAGAAAATCTTTCAGAAATGGAAAGAAGCCCAGAAGAAATGTCAGTACCCTCCATATCCCCTGACTAAAAGGAGACATCTCAGTACCTCATCGGAGTCCAACAGAGATCACCAGAGGAGGAATACAGATGCCAACAGTTAAACCTACTGGTCCAACAAGTGAACCGAGATGGCATTCCAGGTAGGCATCATATTAATTCAGCCTTTTTCAACTGGTGTGCCGCGACCAGTTGCTAGGTATGCTGCCGCCCGCCAGAGGTGCCCGTCGCACAGACCCGCCGCCAGCCAACCAGACCTGCCACTGGCCACCAGAGACCCGCCGCCCGCCAGCCAGTACCGCAGCAGCCGGCAGCCAGATATGTAAGCCTGCTCTTCCGTTCTGCAACATCTGAACCGTGACCTATGAGTCACCATAGGTCACGGGCCGGATGTCGCCGAACGGAAGAACAGCGCTGGCTGAGCAGGCTTACATATCTGGCTACGGTAGATGCTAGAATCAAGTGGGCTAAGGGACCTTTTCCGTAAGGGGGAGGAGTTACGACGCAAGGGGGAGGAGCTAGGCCAGCGGGATAGTTCCTCTACTATCCACGCCACCAACTATTACCTTTAGTAATTAGGTGGTGAGCGAAGCGGAGCGGAGCGAGCCACCGTGCCCGAAGCGTGGCGAGCGAAGCGAGCCCGCGAGGGTACTTTTCGGGTACCTTGTTCGCCCGTAGCTCCTCCCCCTGGTGACATAGCTCCTCCCTCCAATACGTCACAAGGTCCCTTCAGCCCCTCCGATATAGAACCAACCATCTGGCTACCGGCTGCTGTGGGACTGTCTAGCACCAATTGTCGCATTCCTGCTCTACCACCCACCCACTCACACACTGCTGCTCTGTGCTGCCTGGTGCGGTCCTAGCGCTCCTCCCTGAGAGATTTCACGTTTATTATTAGAAATTATTATGGGGGCTGAAGGCAGGTGTGTGCAATTACTATGGGGGGGGGGGGGGGGCAGGTGTGTGGAAATAAGAGGGGCATGTGTGTGGCATTACTATGGGGCCAGGTGTGTGGAATTAAAGTGGGGGGCATGTGTGCATAATTACACTGGGGGGCAGGTTTACGGAATTGCAACGAGGGACATATGTGTATAATTATGCCGGGGGGGGGGGGGGGGGGGGGGCAGGTGTGTGCAATTACAACCATCCATCCTTGATCATGAGACATCACCAAGCGCAGGTTTTCCAATGAGATTCTTATGTAAGTAAAACCTGTTTATTGCTACTCATTGTAAGAGAAATAGTAACAAATATTTATCAACATATTAAATATATGTTGATATTTGTTATTATATGTATTATATTTGATTAAAAAAACTGATGGTGTGCCTTGGCAATTTTCTGATCTTGTTTAGTGTGCCACAAGTTTAAAAAGGTTGAAAATCACTGTATTAATTGATTTGATTTTTGAAGCCTGCAGCCATATGTTATAGGCTTCCTGTCAGGGTTGAACTGGGTAAGGATACAGCACATTGCTGTCATGGAATTGTATATGTAACCTGATAGACATGGGTTCTTGGTTCACTTCTAAAGATTTTACCAAAAATCACCTAATAGCCAAGCATCTGTGGTGGCGGGCCACACCCCTCTGCTGAATGACCACACCCCTCATGCCCCAGTCTGACATTGTTTCCTGTGTCCATCCTTATTTCCAGGATATATTGAAAACAATCCTGACTACCCCTTGGCATACCCCTGTAATTTCAGAGTGCTTTCACGCATTTTTACCAGTCTTATGTTTGTGGCAAGTTGATTTAAACTGGATGTCACGCAGCCGCCCCGAAAACGGTCCTATCCGGCCCCCGTTTGCCCCCCCCAAAAAAAAATATGCCACATCGCCACCCCACAAACACCCATCACTATCAATCACACTGCGGCCGAATCCCTCTGGGATGCGACCGCAATGTGTAAGGTCGTGCACGCGCACTGCAGCCAGTGTGCATGTGCAGACCAGATGAACGCATCCGCTGCGTCGATCTCAGAATCAGCGCCTATATACAGTCAGCAGCATTTAAAAACCGAAAGTCGTACATTGAAGGAAATACAGTAGTTGACAGAACGGGCTATAATACAGAAGAAGAAATGGCTAATGACAGCATTAACTGTGGTCAGGATATCACTTACTGATGATGCGAATGAGGATAATATTGATCGTAATGAGAATGGTAATGATGACGCCATTCCAGGAAGGGACCCAGAGCTTCGCCTTGAAAGTTTGATCTGGGTGAAATAAACACAAGAACTGATCAGGACAGTTGTGGTGATCTGGATTTTCAGGATTGCATTGTGCACCAGCATTATATAGAATGAATCACTACACCGGTTGGACATAGCCATACCAGAACTGAATGCATGTTATAGTTTGGAATATGCTATAAGTCTTACATGTTAAATCCCACCTCTACAATCTTTTTCCCTGGTCTTGGTTGTTCATGCTCACTGACACCTACCTCAGTCCATCAGGGAAACAGAAGACACATCTCCCCCAACGGTCAGCGCAGTGGAAGTGGACTATGAAGGCAGAGGTGGATTTACAAGACAAGGGGCCCTAAGCAAGTTACCGATTTAGGGCCCCCTCCCTCAAACAATCCACAGCACTATATTTTCATTCCTTATTTCTGCCCTTACATTATTTGTTGTTTTCCTCCATATATAGTATCACAGTATATTACTTACCCCCTCACTGATTGCCCCATGTCCCCTCAAATCTAATTCCCATTATTATGTAGCAGGTTCTCATTAGAGATGAGCGCCTGAAATTTTTCGGGTTTTGTGTTTTGGTTTTGGGTTCGGTTCCGCGGCCGTGTTTTGGGTTCGACCGCGTTTTGGCAAAACCTCACCGAATTTTTTTTGTCGGATTCGGGTGTGTTTTGGATTCGGGTGTTTTTTTTAAAAAAACACTAAAAAACAGCTTAAATCATAGAATTTGGGGGTCATTTTGATCCCATATTATTATTAACCTCAAAAACCATAATTTCCACTCATTTTCAGTCTATTCTGAATACCTCACACCTCACAATATTATTTTTAGTCCTAAAATTTGCACCAAGGTCGCTGGATGACTAAGCTAAGCGACACTAGTGGCCGACACAAACACCTGGCCCATCTAGGAGTGTCACTGCAGTGTCACGCAGGATGTCCCTTCCAAAAAACCCTCCCCAATCAGCACATGACGCAAAGAAAAAAAGAGGCGCAATGAGGTAGCTGACTGTGTGAGTAAGATTAGCGACCCTAGTGGCCGACACAAACACCGGGCCCATTTAGGAGTGGCACTGCAGTGTCACGCAGGATGTCCCTTCCAAAAAACCCTCCCCAATCAGCACATGACGCAAAGAAAAAAAGAGGCGCAATGAGGTAGCTGACTGTGTGAGTAAGATTAGCGACCCTAGTGGCCGACACAAACACCGGGCCCATTTAGGAGTGGCACTGCAGTGTCACGCAGGATGTCCCTTCCAAAAAACCCTCCCCAATCAGCACATGACGCAAAGAAAAAAAGAGGCGCAATGAGGTAGCTGACTGTGTGAGTAAGATTAGCGACCCTAGTGGCCGACACAAACACCGGGCCCATTTAGGAGTGGCACTGCAGTGTCACGCAGGATGTCCCTTCCAAAAAACCCTCCCCAATCAGCACATGACGCAAAGAAAAAAAGAGGCGCAATGAGGTAGCTGACTGTGTGAGTAAGATTAGCGACCCTAGTGGCCGACACAAACACCGGGCCCATTTAGGAGTGGCACTGCAGTGTCACGCAGGATGTCCCTTCCAAAAAACCCTCCCCAATCAGCACATGACGCAAAGAAAAAAAGAGGCGCAATGAGGTAGCTGACTGTGTGAGTAAGATTAGCGACCCTAGTGGCCGACACAAACACCGGGCCCATTTAGGAGTGGCACTGCAGTGTCACGCAGGATGTCCCTTCCAAAAAACCCTCCCCAATCAGCACATGACGCAAAGAAAAAAAGAGGCGCAATGAGGTAGCTGACTGTGTGAGTAAGATTAGCGACCCTAGTGGCCGACACAAACACCGGGCCCATTTAGGAGTGGCACTGCAGTGTCACGCAGGATGTCCCTTCCAAAAAACCCTCCCCAAACAGCACATGACGCAAAGAAAAATAAAAGAAAAAAGAGGTGCAAGATGGAATTGTCCTTGGGCCCTCCCACCCACCCTTATGTTGTATAAACAAAACAGGACATGCACACTTTAACCAACCCATCATTTCAGTGACAGGGTCTGCCACACGACTGTGACTGATATGACGGGTTGGTTTGGACCCCCCCCAAAAAAGAAGCAATTAATCTCTCCTTGCACAAACTGGCTCTACAGAGGCAAGATGTCCACCTCATCATCACCCTCCGATATATCACCGTGTACATCCCCCTCCTCACAGATTATCAATTCGTCCCCACTGGAATCCACCATCTCAGCTCCCTGTGTACTTTGTGGAGGCAATTGCTGCTGGTCAATGTCTCCGCGGAGGAATTGATTATAATTCATTTTAATGAACATCATCTTCTCCACATTTTCTGGATGTAACCTCGTACACCGATTGCTGACAAGGTGAGCGGCGGCACTAAACACTCTTTCGGAGTACACACTTGTGGGAGGGCAACTTAGGTAGAATAAAGCCAGTTTGTGCAATGGCCTCCAAATTGCCTCTTTTTCCTGCCAGTATAAGTATGGACTGTGTGACGTGCCTACTTGGATGCGGTCACTCATATAATCCTCCACCATTCTTTCAATGGTGAGAGAATCATATGCAGTGACAGTAGACGACATGTCCGTAATCGTTGTCAGGTCCTTCAGTCCGGACCAGATGTCAGCATCAGCAGTCGCTCCAGACTGCCCTGCATCACCGCCAGCGGGTGGGCTCGGAATTCTGAGCCTTTTCCTCGCACCCCCAGTTGCGGGAGAATGTGAAGGAGGAGATGTTGACAGGTCGCGTTCCGCTTGACTTGACAATTTTCTCACCAGCAGGTCTTTCAACCCCAGCAGACTTGTGTCTGCCGGAAAGAGAGATCCAAGGTAGGCTTTAAATCTAGGATCGAGCACGGTGGCCAAAATGTAGTGCTCTGATTTCAACAGATTGACCACCCGTGAATCCTTGTTAAGCGAATTAAGGGCTCCATCCACAAGTCCCACATGCCTAGCGGAATCGCTCCGTGTTAGCTCCTCCTTCAATGTCTCCAGCTTCTTCTGCAAAAGCCTGATGAGGGGAATGACCTGACTCAGGCTGGCAGTGTCTGAACTGACTTCACGTGTGGCAAGTTCAAAGGGCATCAGAACCTTGCACAACGTTGAAATCATTCTCCACTGCGCTTGAGACAGGTGCATTCCACCTCCTATATCGTGCTCAATTGTATAGGCTTGAATGGCCTTTTGCTGCTCCTCCAACCTCTGAAGCATATAGAGGGTTGAATTCCACCTCGTTACCACTTCTTGCTTCAGATGATGGCAGGGCAGGTTCAGTAGTTTTTGGTGGTGCTCCAGTCTTCTGTACGTGGTGCTTGTACGCCGAAAGTGTCCCGCAATTTTTCTGGCCACCGACAGCATCTCTTGCACGCCCCTGTCGTTTTTTAAATAATTCTGCACCACCAAATTCAAGGTATGTGCAAAACATGGGACGTGCTGGAATTTGCCCATATTTAATGCACACACAATATTGCTGGCGTTGTCCGATGCCACAAATCCACAGGAGAGTCCAATTGGGGTAAGCCATTCCGCGATGATCTTCCTCAGTTGCCGTAAGAGGTTTTCAGCTGTGTGCGTATTCTGGAAACCGGTGATACAAAGCGTAGCCTGCCTAGGAAAGAGTTGGCGTTTGCGAGATGCTGCTACTGGTGCCGCCGCTGCTGTTCTTGCGGCGGGAGTCCATACATCTACCCAGTGGGCTGTCACAGTCATATAGTCCTGACCCTGCCCTGCTCCACTTGTCCACATGTCCGTGGTTAAGTGGACATTGGGTACAACTGCATTTTTTAGGACACTGGTGAGTCTTTTTCTGACGTCCGTGTACATTCTCGGTATCGCCTGCCTAGAGAAGTGGAACCTAGATGGTATTTGGTAACAGGGGCACACTGCCTCAAATTGTCTAGTTCCCTGTGAACTAACGGCGGATACCGGACGCACGTCTAACACCAACATAGTTGTCAAGGCCTCAGTTATCCGCTTTGCAGCAGGATGACTGCTGTGATATTTCATCTTCCTCGCAAAGGACTGTTGAACAGTCAATTGCTTACTGGAAGTAGTACAAGTGGGCTTACGACTTCCCCTCTGGGATGACCATCGACTCCCAGCAGCAACAACAGCAGCGCCAGCAGCAGTAGGCGTTACACGCAAGGATGCATCGGAGGAATCCCAGGCAGGAGAGGACTCGTCAGAATTGCCAGTGACATTGCCTGCAGGACTATTGGCATTCCTGGGGAAGGAGGAAATTGACACTGAGGGAGTTGGTGGGGTGGTTTGCGTGAGCTTGGTTACAAGAGGAAGGGATTTACTGGTCAGTGGACTGCTTCCGCTGTCACCCAAAGTTTTTGAACTTGTCACTGACTTATTATGAATGCGCTGCAGGTGACGTATAAGGGAGGATGTTCCGAGGTGGTTAACGTCCTTACCCCTACTTATTACAGCTTGACAAAGGGAACACACGGCTTGACACCTGTTGTCCGCATTTCTGTTGAAATAGTTCCACACCGAAGAGCTGATTTTTTTGGTATTTTCACCAGGCATGTCAACGGCCATATTCCTCCCAAGGACAACAGGTGTCTCCCCGGGTGCCTGACTTAAACAAACCACCTCACCATCAGAATCCTCCTGGTCAATTTCCTCCCCAGCGCCAGCAACACCCATATCCTCCTCATCCTGGTGTACTTCAACACTGACATCTTCAATCTGACTATCAGGAACTGGACTGCGGGTGCTCCTTCCAGCACTTGCAGGGGGCGTGCAAATGGTGGAAGGCGCATGCTCTTCACGTCCAGTGTTGGGAAGGTCAGGCATCGCAACCGACACAATTGGACTCTCCTTGTGGATTTGGGATTTCGAAGAACGCACAGTTCTTTGCGGTGCTACTGCTTTTGCCAGCTTGAGTCTTTTCATTTTTCTAGCGAGAGGCTGAGTGCCTCCATCCTCATGTGAAGCTGAACCACTAGCCATGAACATAGGCCAGGGCCTCAGCCGTTCCTTGCCACTCCGTGTGGTAAATGGCATATTGGCAAGTTTACGCTTCTCCTCCGACAATTTTATTTTAGGTTTTGGAGTCCTTTTTTTACTGATATTTGGTGTTTTGGATTTGACATGCTCTGTACTATGACATTGGGCATCGGCCTTGGCAGACGACGTTGCTGGCATTTCATCGTCTCGGCCATGACTAGTGGCAGCAGCTTCAGCACGAGGTGGAAGTGGATCTTGATCTTTCCCTAATTTTGGAACCTCAACATTTTTGTTCTCCATATTTTAATAGGCACAACTAAAAGGCACCTCAGGTAAACAATGGAGATGGATGGATACTAGTATACAATTATGGACGGACTGCCGAGTGCCGACACAGAGGTAGCTACAGCCGTGAACTACCGTACTGTGTCTGCTGCTAATATAGACTGGTTGATAAAGAGATGTCGTAGTATGTATGTATGAAGAAGAAAGAAAAAAAAACCACGGTTAGGTGGTATACAATTATGGACGGACTGCCGAGTGCCGACACAGAGGTAGCCACAGCCGTGAACTACCGTACTGTACTGTGTATGCTGCTAATATAGACTGGTTGATAAAGAGATGTCGTAGTATGTATGTATGAAGAAGAAAGAAAAAAAAACCACGGGTAGGTGGTATACAATTATGGACGGACTGCCGAGTGCCGACACAGAGGTAGCCACAGTTGTGAACTACCGTACTGTACTGTGTCTGCTGCTAATATAGACTGGTTGATAAAGAGATGTAGTAGTATGTATGTATAAAGAAGAAAGAAAAAAAAACCACGGGTAGGTGGTATACAATTATGGACGGACTGCCGAGTGCCGACACAGAGGTAGCCACAGCCGTGAACTACCGTACTGTACTGTGTCTGCTGCTAATATAGACTGGTTGATAAAGAGATGTCGTAGTATGTATGTATGAAGAAGAAAGAAAAAAAAACCACGGTTAGGTGGTATACAATTATGGATGGACTGCCGAGTGCCGACACAGAGGTAGCCACAGCCGTGAACTACCGTACTGTACTGTGTCTGCTGCTAATATAGACTGGTTGATAAAGAGATGTCGTAGTATGTATGTATAAAGAAGAAAGAAAAAAAAACCACGGTTAGGTGGTATACAATTATGGACGGACTGCCGAGTGCCGACACAGAGGTAGCCACAGCCGTGAACTACCGTACTGTACTGTGTCTGCTGCTAATATAGACTGGTTGATAAAGAGATGTAGTAGTATGTATGTATAAAGAAGAAAGAAAAAAAAACCATGGGTAGGTGGTATACAATTATGGATGGACTGCCGAGTGCCGACACAGAGGTAGCTACAGCCGTGAACTACCGTACTGTGTCTGCTGCGACTGGATGATAAATAATGATATAAAAAATATATATATATCACTACTGCAGCCGGACAGGTATATATATTATATAATGACGGACCTGCTGGACACTGTCTGTCAGCAGAATGAGTTTTTTATAGAATAAAAAAAAAAACACCACACAAGTGAAGTCACACGACGAGTGTTTAACTTTTTCAGGCAATCACAATATAGTATACTACTAACTATACTGGTGGTCAGTGTGGTCAGGTCACTGGTCAGTCACACTGGCAGTGGCACTCCTGCAGCAAAAGTGTGCACTGTTTAATTTTAATATAATATGTACTCCTGGCTCCTGCTATAACCTATAACTGGCACTGCAGTGCTCCCCAGTCTCCCCCACAATTATAAGCTGTGTGAGCTGAGCACAGTCAGATATATAATATATACATAGATGATGCAGCACACTGGGCTGAGCAGTGCACACAGATATGGTATGTGACTGTCTTGTACTCCTGGCTCCTGCTATAACCTATAACTGGCACTGCAGTGCTCCCCAGTCTCCCCCACAATTATAAGCTGTGTGAGCTGAGCACAGTCAGATATATAATATATACATAGATGATGCAGGCATGCAGCACACTGGGCTGAGCAGTGCACACAGATATGGTATGTGACTGAGTCACTGTGTGTACCGTTTTTTTCAGGCAGAGAACGGATATATTAAATAAAACAACTGCACTGCTGGTGGTCACTGTGGTCAGTCACTAAACTCTGCACTCTCTTCTACAGTATCAGCCTCAGGTCAATCTCTCTCTCTCTCTCCTAATCTAAATGGAGAGGACGCCAGCCACGTCCTCTCCCTATCAATCTCAATGCACGTGTGAAAATGGCGGCGACGCGCGGCTCCTTATATAGAATCCGAGTCTCGCGAGAATCCGACAGCGTCATGATGACGTTCGGGCGCGCTCGGGTTAACCGAGCAAGGCGGGAAGATCCGAGTCGCTCGGACCCGTGAAAAAAAACATGAAGTTCGTGCGGGTTCGGATTCAGAGAAACCGAACCCGCTCATCTCTAGTTCTCATACCCCATTATTCATACCGCCCAACAACTGGAGGCTTCAACTCGGGACTCTGAAAAAGGAGGCAGCGCCGAAAAGGGGGAATGATCTGCTGAAAAAGGGGCGTAGCTTCGCGTTAATGATGCAATCGCGAGTCATACCTCCCATTTTCATCACAGTGAGGGCACGGCCACTGCTCTGTGAGCTACTGGCCATGACCCCAGTCCCTCTGGTTCACTGCTGCTCTGCTCTGAACTGAGTGCAAGAGCCTCCCAACTGCCCCAACCCCACCGGGAAGACACTTTGGACCGCGGGAGGGACAGCGGGACAGACCCAAAAAACAGGACTGCCCCGAGAAAATCGTGACAGTTGGGAGGTATGTATTATTACACCCTCACTCACTGACTGCATTGTATATGAGTGACCCAGGCTGACTGATTATAATAAGCCTAATCACCTAAAATACTCATTATTATCCCCCCTCATTATTACACCCCTCAGTTGTTGACTGTATTGATTATATATCAGTGCCCCCCCCCCCTCACTGATTGTAGTGCCTACTACTATCAGCGAGGAGGGGGAAACATTGATATATGAGCCACACTTAACCACTTGCCTGGCATGGTGGCATCAGATGAGACCATGCCTCCAAGTGCTCTATCTGACCTGGGTGCACAGGATGCGACCAGTCAGATAGAGAGTGTTAGCAGCGGCAGGCAGAGCCGGCCTTAGGTATAGGCAAACTAGGCAATTGCCTAGGGCATTTGGTATGCTTAGGGGCACCAGCAGCTTCTGCTGATTAAAATGATATGCGGCATGCCTATATTCTGTGTGTATTCCTGGAAATCACAGTAATGTAGCATTTTGTATGCAGATACAGCCACAGTCTCACACAGTATATAGGCATGCTGCATATCATTTTAATCAGCAGAAGCTGCTTGTGCATCCCAGCCACATAGTAATTCAAATAAGATGCATTTTTACAAACAAAAGACCCCCAACCTTAGCAAAGCTGCCAGCTGATTCATGCCAGGCATCTCTTGCAGAACCGGCGACGGTGCTAGGGGGCACCAGCCAAAATCTTGCCTAGGGCATCATATTGGTTAGGGCCGGCTCTGGCGGCAGGGAACGAAAACCTCCCTCCGCTGCTGCTGTCAGAGGGACCGGAAGATCTCTGCCTCCCTGCACTCTCCCCCTGTGTCTGCCGTGCTGCTGATCACTGCTGATCGGTCAGCACGGCAGGATCCCCCCCCTCCAGCGGCTGCAGGCAATGGCAGCCGCTGGGGAGTGTAAATTAACCCTCCCTAGCCACCCCCAGACTTCCCCCCCTGTGTACCTGGAGGCTGTCCCGGCTTTCAAAATGAAAGCCGCGATGGTCACGATGTTCCTGATGGTTGTTTTGATGCTTGGGGGGAAAATTATTTTATTTCATTTTAAAATATATTTTTTGCTTTTTTTTTTTTTTAACTAAAGTCATTCTGGATAGGGTTAAAGTCATGTTCTTCACCTAATTCACTCATAAACCCGTAGCGGTTTTTGGTGAAATAAATCCACAGTTAAGTGGTCACTGACTGCGGGATGCAATTATGGGAATTGTAAGTGATGGAGGGTCTGCTAATAGGGGATGGATTACATACTACAATCAGGAAGGGGGGGGGGGGGGTGCTCTGATGTATCATGCAGGCGCCCATACCTTATAATACTTATTATTACACCCAATCACAGTGTTGACTGCATTATGTATAAGTGCTACACCCCCCCCCCCCCCCTTTACTGATTGTAACAGCCTAGCAGTACTCCCATCCCTTATAACAGCCGTGTAGTGCCCGCAAAGCCGTTTGTTCCGGCCCACCCGCTTGTGAGTCAGCGAGACACGCCGCCACTAGTGTCCGGCGGCGGCGTGTCTTAGCTGTCAGGGAGGAGAGCGCAGCTACTATGTCCGGCGGCAGGTAGGATCTCAAACCAGCTGCCGGTTCCTCAGCCAATCAGAGCTCACGGACCGGCAGCCAATCAGGAGCCACCGCTGCCGGTCTGCGAGCTCTGCTCATGAACCGGGGGCTGGTTTGAGATCATACATGCCACCGCCGCCCGACCTAGCCACGCTCTCCTCCCTGCCCTGACCCCCTTACAGCTGAGACCTGCTGCTGCCAGACAGAGCAGTAGCAGTGGTGAGCAGCACAGTGGGGTGAGAGGGCGCATGTGTGGGGCATTTGTGTATCTGGCACTGTGGGGTCATTTGTGTATCTGGCACTGTGTCGGCATTTGTGTATCTGGCATGGCACTGGCATATGTGTGTCTGGCACTACACTATTGGGGGCATATGTGTATCACGTCCCATTTTAATTGGCCACACCCATTTTTTGGTGCGCGTGCGCACTCAGTACCTCTAAGGGGCATAACTACTGGGGATCAGGGTAATTTTTAAGTTGATCATTTTTGTATGGTCCCCGAAGGATTTTATAAATATCCAAATGGCCCTTGGTAGAAAAAAGTTTCCCAACCCCTGCCTTATAATATAAATGACACCCCTCAATCAGTGTGACTGTAGTGATTTTATATCAGTGCCCCACTGATTGCAGCAGGCATCTCTTATACACGGTAGTATTTAAAATAGATATAATACCATATAGATATATCACCAGTCAGTGCGTACCTGTCCGTCCCCGTTCCCCCAGCCATGATTGTAGCAGGCGGTTGTTGTGCACTGTACTTAAAATAACACTCCCGCATGCTGACCGCCCGGCAACTGGTGAGAAGAGGGGTCTGATGGGGGAGAGTGCCGGTGTGTGTAAATGTGTGTGTGTGTGTGTGTGTGTGTGTGTGTGTGTGTGTGTGTGTGTGTGTGTGTGTGTGTGTGTGTGTGTGTGTGTGTGTGTGTGTGTGTGTGTGTGTGTGTGTGTGTGTGTGTGTGTGTGTGTGTGTGTGTATATGGGTAAAAATACAAAATGAAAACTTACGTGGACTCCCCATGTATTTATCTGTGCAGGTTACTGGCCAAGATACTGTGGTGCGGTAATTGATTATACAGCATATGGTATATGAGGGTTATATGACAGCACAGCCTGCTCTGTCTTCCTGTGTGGTTCACGTACAGTAGCTAGGCATTGTAATTGGTCACTAACATTCAAGAAACAAACTCAGTGGTCAGTCAGTGGTAGATACAGAACATCAGCAGGAAACACATCTCTGCTCACAAAGGGGTATACTTACTAAAGCTTCTAAATTCGAACAGTGGTGATGTTGCCCATAGCAACCAATCAGGTTCTATCATTTCTCTATATGTTTTTTTGTTTTGTTTTTTATGTGGGAATGGGGGAGATAGCGAGACGCCCCTTTTACTCTGATTTTATAATTCTTGTTTGTCATTTTACCTTTTATTGTACTCTATCTTTATGTCATGGAGCCAACTGTTTCCCTATTTTCAAAGTCATGATGTCATGATGATGCTATGTATCATATGTATTATTACAACGTTGTTTGTAATTATTTCTGTCGTATATATCTGCACTATTGTTCGTTATATTGTTTGTGTATGTGACATGTGATGCTTCAGTAAAACTTGTTGTTAAAAATATAAATTATCCCATGAAGACCTCTGGTGCCAAACTAAATAGATATTGTGTGTAACTAGTATTTTGAGAACTTTGGAGGAGATTTATCAAAGATTGGAGAGAGATAAAGTGGAGAGAGATAAAATAGCTACTAATCAACTCTACAGCGATGCGGCCATTGCAAGAGACGAAGGGGCCTGCATGGGCTCTCTCGTCTTTTAAGCTGGGTACACACTTGTCCAATCCCCGGGAGATCAGACTGTCTATACAATCCTTCTGCAGACCTACTCGCAGATTATACAGCCAATACTCCCTACACACTTGTCCAATTTTTTTTAGTAGACCAGGCATTCCCAACCACGGTCCTCAAGGCACACTAACAGTGCAGGTTTTAGTGATATCCAGGCTTCAACACAGGTGACTTAATTAGTAGCGCAGTTATTTTGAGTTAACCATCTGTGCTGCAGCCTGGATATCACTAAAACCTGCACTGTTGGTGTGCCTTGAGGACCGTGGTTGGGAATGCCTGTAGTAGACCAATCTGTGACCAATTCTGCTGAAAAAATTAATTTGGCTGTGGGAGAAGGGGGATATATTAATTATGAATGTATTTCATTATAATGGTCAAGGGGGTGGGGAGAGCATTTTAATGTCCTTTTAAAAATAAAAATGTGGGTCCCCGCAAAAGGCATAACCAGCCCCGGGCTCTTTAAGCCAGCCCTGGTCCAAAAAATATGGTGAACAAAACATGTAGAAGTCCCCCATAGTTAATGAACCGGCACCAGGTTCTTGGAGCTGGCCCTGGTTCTAAAAATATGGGGAACAAAATAATTAGGGGTCCACTATATTTTCAGAACCAGCATTGGGCTCCACTAGCAGGGGAGTAATGCCACAGCCAGGGGCCACAGCTGATGGGGTCCCATGGCCAAAGCATCCATCCCCCCTAACTAGTCAACCCAGGCCGGGGGATCCTGGGAAAGTGGGGACTCCCCAATAAAGAGGTCCCCCCCTCTCGAGAGCACCCAAGGCCAGGGCTGAAGCCCGGGGCTATCCTTGGCACCCCTGGGCTGTGGGTGCCAAATTGATAGTCCACTTGTTAAATAATACAATATTTTCTTTTACACAAGGACTACAAGTCCCAGCAAGCCTCCCCTGCATGCTGGTACTTGGGGAACCACAAGTACCAGCATGTGGGGCATTAGGGCCCGCTGGTATCTATAGGCCCCCTGTAAACGAAATACTAAAATAAAAAAGACACCGAATGTATTAATATTTTATTATGCAACACAATTTTACTAAAAGTACTATACAGCGCTAAAAAATGAATCTATGCAGACAGGTGGAAAGGATCAATCAACAATTTAATATGTAAAAGTGGGTATCGTGCAGGGACGTGCAGTCAGGGGAGGCAGTGGAGGCAGTGCCTCCCCTGCCATTAATAATTAAAATAATACAAACAAGAAGATACTTATGACACAGCTACTGTGTCATAAGTATCTGCTTCAGCATTTACCGTATATTATTTTAACCATTTTTAATGTGAGAAAAACAGTATAAAACGTGTTTTGGAGGCACCGCTTTTGGTGCCTCCCGCTGTCACTGTGAAATGGCCGGATGCGGGGGGCGGGGCCAGGCATTGGGCAGTAATAGCCCAATGAGAAATGCAGATGAAGCGGCACTTACTAGAAGTGCCTCTTAGACAGGGGTGTGCTTTCAGCTCATATGAAAGCACACCCCTGTGACTAGAGCAGATGTGATTGGGCAGTGCTGGACTGCCCTTCTGCTCATCAGGTGCTGCTCGGCGGATTCTCCTGGCAGGATGCCAGAACGATTGCCGGCTACCACAAGTGTTAGCTTACACTTGTGGTGGTCAAAGTGTCCCCCCTGTCATTCCGTGCTGGAGTACAGCAGCAGCGGCGGTGGCGGCGGCATTACATCTAATGCCGCATCAGGAAGAGCAGGGCTGCAGCAGCGGCCCTGACCCTCCCGGGGCCGCCCGCCGCTGACTGTCACGGCCGCTCTCTTTCCCCGGAGACTTCCGCTGTAGCGCTGCCCTGTATGTGGTGTGCGCTCAGCTCCTCTGCTGCTGAGCGCACCCACGTTTTATTTACACAAACAGCAGCACAGAAGCCTGCGCCCCCCCATGCAGTGTCTCTACTAGGACTCGGCCAGCCCCAGCTGTCTCCCACAGGCATGAGGATGAAGAAGCTGTCAAGAGGATTTGTTGGACGGTGGCCAGGAGCGGGGACAGGTGAGGAGACCACCGAGGATGGGGGAAGAGATGAGTGGAAGGAGCAGAGACAGGAGCTGGTAAGTGAGCTGGCTACATACCTGCACGCACGTGAAACCCCCTAAACTAGGTTGCCTGCCGTAATGCATAAACATGAGTAAAAAGGGGGACTCTCCTGCTGTACTGTGTAAAAAGGGGGATCGTGCCTGCTGTCATGTGTAAAAAGGGGGACTGCGTCTGCCGTAATGTGTAAAAAGAGGGACTCTGCCACCGTAATGTGTAAAAGAGGGGACTCTGTCTGCCGTAATGTGTAAAAAGGGATGCTGTCTGCCGTAATGTGTAATAAGGGGACGCTGTCTGCCGTAATGTGTAAAAAGGGGACGCTGTCTGCCGTAATGTGTAATAAGGGGACGCTGTCTGCCGTAATGTGTAATAAGGGGACGCTGTCTGCCGTAATGTGTAAAAAGGGGACGCTGTCTGCCGTAATGTGTAATAAGGGGGACTGTCTGCCGTAATGTGTAAAAAAGGGGCGCTGTCTGCCGTAATGTGTAAAAAGGGCATGCTGTCTGCCATAATGTGTAAAAAGGGGGATCTGTCTGCCGTAATGTGTAAAAAGGGATGCTGTCTGCCGTAATGTGTAAAAAGGGGACGCTGTCTGCCGTAATGTGTAAAAAGGGGACTCTGCCACCGTAATGTGTAAAAAGGGGGACTGTGTCTGCCGTAATGTGTAATAAGGGGGGCTGTCTGCCGTAATGTGTAAAAAGGGGGACTCTGCCTGCCGTAATGTGTAAAAAGAGACTGCTGCCGTAATGTGTAAAAAGGGGGACATTGTCTGACGTAATGTGTAAAATGTGACTCTACCTGGAGTAATTTGTGACAGGGGCTCTACCTGGTGTAATGTGTGTAAGTGGCGCTACTGTGCAGCGTAATTTGAATACTGGAGACGTCTGTATAGCGTACTATGGTATTATTTTGTGGCCATGCCCCTTCCCCATGAAGCCATGTGCCTATATTTTTGGCGCAGTGGCCCAGTTTTGTATATGGGGGAGGGGGGTGATGCTGTTTCTTGCACACAGCGCTAAAATGTCAAGTTACGGCACCGCTCAGGAAAATGTCTGTGGGCTGCAGCCAGTGCAGCCTTTACTACAGACATTGGCCGGCCCCAGTGATGAGGCAGGCACTGCTGCAGCCAGGCATGTAGGCATTTAGGGCCACATGTACTAAGTCATGAACAGTGATAAAGTGGAGAGTGGTAAATTATTAGCCAATCAGCCCCTAACTGCCATGTTACAGGATGTGTTTCAAAAATGAGAGTTAGGTGCTGATTTGTTGGTAGTTTGTCTCTGTCCATTTAATCACTTTTCAAGACTTTGTACATCTGGCCCTGAAGATGTACAGCTAGTGCGGAGATGCAGAGCCACCCTCCCCTTCCTTCCCAACCCGATCGCAGGCTGTGTTCACCCCCAAATCTGAGATCCCCAGGACCACACAGGGAAGAGACAGGTGTGAGCAACCGGAGGAGCGGAACCCATCGCTTCAACTGTGGCTGTCCGAGTGTCCGTCTGCCCTGTGTGAGCATGCTGTCAGCATGGATGGAGCAACAATGGCTGGGACCCAGGAGCTGCAAATAGAAGGTGAAATCATTGTTCAGTTTATAACTTATGCTCGCCTAGTCCATTCCACTGCCATTCTGCCCACTTCTTCCCACCACTACTCCCATCCTGCCCCCCCCCCCCCCCCTTCTATTACTCCCTGCCTGCCTTACTACTCTGCACTACTGTTACTTCAATCCTATCCCCAACTTTTCACTACTTCTTCCTTCCTACCACTACTATTCTGTCTGGCCCCTGCTCCCCACTACTACTTCCAGCCTGCCCCCTGCTCTCCACCACACCTACTTCCATGCTGCCCACCACTACTACTCCCTGTCTGCCCCCACTGCTGCCCCCTGCTCCCCACAACTACTACTCCTAGTCTGCACCCACTGATCCTCACTACTACTACTTTCAGCCTACCCCCTGCTCTCCACCATGACTACTCCTATCCTATACCCTGCTCTGCACTTCTACTGCTCCCATCCTGCCCCTGCTTCCCACTATTACACCCACTCTGCCCCCAGCAGTGGCGGAATGTATGGAGCTTTTGCTCCATGCCTTACAGTACAGTACCCATCCTAACTAACACCCCTGCTTCTGGAACATACTTGTAATCCACCCTACTCCTGTCACATACAGTACCCCCCTTCCCCCGGCCCCAGGGACACGCATTACCCACCATGCCCACTGGCCCCCTAGACACAGTACCCACCCACAATGGGGCGGCAGCCATTTGCAGCGGCAGTAGCGGGCATTGGCTCAGCAGCAGTAGGCATCTTTGGTGGGACTCGACGGACATTATGGCTGCAGTGCCTCACCAGCTATCGACCTCACCGCACGCCACTGGTATCGTGATACCTATAGTAACAGTTAAAAATCACTAGTGCACATAAAGATCAGTTAAAAACCATGGCTAGTTTTAGAAAGCCAGAAGGGATCAGAAACAGGACATAAATATTTCTAGTATCCAGTGGTTGGTGGACCTCAGTTTTCCTTAAGCCACAAGAGATGTAAGTCTCTCCACAAATAGTTACCGATTCTGGAGGTGCAAATGCAGAATTCCCTGGCGATATCTCAGCAAATGAAGATTTCAGCACACCAGTTGTGGGGAATTGGTTAGTCCTCCATTAGCAATGGGATGGTAGTGGGGGAAAGGTCCCAGGCTTGTTTGAAGGTCCACCGTCCAAATGGTCCTGGATAATGTAAGTCCCAGTGTCCAGCAGGTAAGTCCTTACGCGTTTTGCTGTCTTCAGGGGGCAGCTTTATCAAAGGTAAATTTATTTATTATTTATTTATTAACAGTTTCTTATATAGCGCAGCATATTCCGTTGCGCTTTACAATTAGAACAACAGTAATAGAACAAAACTGGGTAAAAACAGACAGACAGAGGTAGGAAGGCCCTGCTCGCAAGCTTACAATCTATAAATGCTCTCTGTAATAGTCATCCCTTATATAGGGCATAAATTGATTAATCCACATCACCTGTCTGCAGTAACAATGAAATATAAATTCATTCAAAATATAATTTAAAAACCTAATTCTAATAAAGGAGGCAAACCTATTGTAAATCCTTATTTTTATTATTAAAAACGAGTGTTTTTAACAATGTTTTTCAGTGTATAATACCATGTATTTCAAACTAAGTATCTGTTTCCATAAAATCCAGGGGGATAGCCATATGTATAGCTCCACTAGGCTTCATTGTCTTCACTTCCATTTACACTCTAGTGGCTATACATTGTGCGGTCACGTGGGATAGGTGTCATGCATCACGTGACCTGCACTACCAATCAGAGCATAATAAACAGTTAAGACCATCATGGTCGTGTGGCTCATAGTTATCCAGTCACGGCAATCCGATTACATGGGATCGGTGTCGTACATCACATGACCCGCACTACCAATCAGAGTATAATAAACAGTTATAACCATCATGGTTAACTGTTACTATATAGGTATCACGATACCCACTTTTACATATTAAATTGTTGATTGATCCTTTCCACCTGTCTGCATAGATTCATTTTTTAGCGCTGTATAGTACTTTTAGTACAATTGTGTTTTCTCTGCATCTTCACCTAAAGGGCCATGCAAAAGAGCTTTAAGGCCGCTACCCATCCAGGACTTCCCCAGCGTCTTCTTTCTTCAGGAGCTCTTCACCGCTCCTCCTCCACCGTTGGACTGACAGCCGCTGCTTCGCGCTGGCTAATATTAGCTGGCACAAGGGGGCAGGGTGATGATGCGGTGAGCCGTGATTGGCTCACCACAGCCATCTTGAACTTAAAAAATGGTGCTGTGGCGCCATTTTTGAAGCTGGAAGCCGCACCCACCGCTTTTAAGCATGTTGCCCGCTGCCCAACTCTGCACAGGTAAAGTTACCTGTCCCGCCGCCTAGTTCCCAGCCACCAAACCCTCCGCCGAGTCCCGCAGCAGTGGCGGATGGTGCTGGGATCCCTTTGGATTTCACGCCGCCGCAATGCTGATAGTGTGCTGGGATCAGTGCCCTCCCTGCTCTGCTACCCTGCTTTACTCTGTCCAGTGTTTTGAGGTCGCCGCAGCGCCTGTCCCGCTGAGTATTAACCGCGGCTCTACTCTTATGGCACAGGTGGATCTAAGGTGAGGGAGGAGAGGCAGGCATGCATCCCAGCCAGAGGGGACCCAGCGCAGGTGACAGATTGGGCAATGAGGTTATTGGGGCCAATTGCCGTATGTAGCCCCGCCCCCAGTCACTCTCCGTGTTAGCTTACTAGAGTGGAGGAGCTCTGAGCTTTGTTCTCACGAGACAAAGCTCCGCAGGTCACACTCGGGTGACTGACTGCATCTCCAGCTCTGTCCGTCTCCTAATTAGCGCAACAGTAAGCAACATTATCCCCCTCCCCACTAGACAAATATACACTACAGAGAAGGAGCGTAGAGGAGGGGGTGGGGGGTGGAGGAGTATAGTGTCGGGCTGAGGGTTGTTACTGAGACTTCACAATGACAGGTGCATGTAGCCACTGCTACATACACCTTCCATCCCTGCACCTTGTTACTGCTCTCACTAAGCACTGCAACTGCACCCCTTCCCTGTGCCACCCTTGTACATGTAACTGCTCCCCATGCAAGGGGCACCCTGTAACTTCCACCTTTGCACCTTCCCTGCAACTGACATCAACCCCCGCCCCCCTCACTGCTTCCCTATACAATATAACTGCCCCTCACCTCATGCAAGTGACACCACTTAAACCTATAACTTCTACCCTTGCACCCAGTTACACCCCCTGCAATTGCACCTTGCAACTGTCCCCACTGCACGTTGTATATTCTGCACCCCTGCCCTCATACAAATGACACTCCTGCACCCTGTAACAGCACTCTGTAACAGCCACCCCTGCACCGTAACTTCCTACCCCTGCACCCCGTGACTCCCACTGCTGCACCTTATAACTGACACCCATGCAAGTGACACTCCTGCACCCCATGCAACTACGCCCCTACATGCTGTAAAGGCACTCACCTGCAACTGCACCCCCAGATCCTGTAACTACCCCTCCCCTACATCCTCTAACTTCCCCCTGCTCACTGTAACATGCCCACCTGCACCCTGTAACTGTCCCCACTCCCCACCCTGTTACTGCCTCCCCTTGTGCCATGTACTGCCCTGTCCCTGGGAGGAACAGCCGCTGTCCTCTCCCTGCAGGCTTGCTCAAGTCCTGACCTCATCATCTGTGCAAGTGCGGCACTGCCTACTCCTAACAGCAGGAAACCGCAGTCAGATCGGCACGCACAGGATAGGACCCCGTGCGGACAGTTAAAACAGCAGTGGTGGCCGGCCAGGTCAGGGACTAATGTGCAGCGTAATGTGAATAAGATAGTGTGCCATAATTTTAATTAGGAGTACTATTGTGTGGCCATGCCCCTTCCTTGTGAGACCACATCCCTTTTTTGCGGGGTCCTTTTGTAACGTATGGGAGGGCGCAAATTTTTAGTTTGCAGGGGGGCGCAGAACACCCTAGCACCGGCCCTGGCTGGGATGCCAGGATCGGGGAGATCAGTCGCCTGCTCCGGTCTCCGCCGCCTACATACTACAGTGTCAGTCACCTGGACAGCGGTTGGGTCTCCTAGTTTTTAAGCATGTTTAAAAACCAGGAGACCCGACAGGCAACCAAGATCGGGTGTGCAGGTCGGTCAGCGAAGGGTACACACTTTTGTCCAATGACGGTACATACCGGTCTGTCAGGAGTCAGATCTCCCGAGGATTGGACAAGTGTGTGCCCAGCTTTATGGGTCTATGTACTAAGCTTGGAGAGAGATAACGCACCAGCCAATCAGCTCTTAACTGCTGTTACAGGCTGTGTTTGGCAAATGACAGTTAGGTGCTGGTTGGCTGGTACTTAATCTCCATCCACTTTATCTCTCTCCAAGACTGATTCCACCACACAGTAGTGCCTCTTATTCATTTTATACCACACAGTAGTACCCCTTATACATGTTACGCCACACAGTAGTACCCCATATTACACCACACAGCACAGCCCCTTATACACATTATGCCACACAGTAGTACCCCTTTTACACATTACATTACATTACACAGTAGTACCCCTTATACACATTACACCAACAGCAGAGCCCCTTGTACATGTTATGCCACCCAGTAGAGCCCCTTATACACGTTACATCACAATTTAGTACCCCTTATACACATAATGTTTCACAGTAGGACCCCTTATACACATTACGCCACAGTAGAGCCCCTTATATACATTATGCCACATAACTCCTTATACATGTTACACCACAAAGTAGAGCTCCTAATACACGTTTTGCCATACAGTAGTACCCATTATACACATTATGCCACAATAGAGCCCCTTATACATATTTTGACACACAGTAGAGCACCCTTATACATGTTACACCACACGGTAGTACCCTTTATACACACAATGCGACACAGTAGAGCCCCTTATACACATTATGCTACAGTAGTACCCCTTATACACATTACACCACACAGTTGATCCCTGTATATTAAGTGTCTGTAGAGCCCCTTATACACATTACACCACAGTACAGCCCCTCATAATCATCATTCCTCCTTATCGTCATTCCTCCATATCCACATTCCTCCTCATTATCATTCCACTTTTTCCACATGTCTCCTATTCATTCATCCTCACCATCATCATTACTCATTTTGTTCCTCATCATTCCTCATCCGCATTCGTTTCCCTCCTCCTCCACATTCCTCTTCCTCATATTCCTCCTCCTCCTCCTCCTCAATTCGGCTCTGCATTCCTCCCTCTCATCTTCCTCAGAGTCATTATCATTCCCCCTCCTCTGTCCCCCCCCTTACCTTTTTTGATTGGCCCAGCCATGGAACATCTAATCTGTTTATCATTCCCGACAGCAGTCACTCTAGAGACACATCTTGATGTCTCTCCCTTCATACTGTGGGAGCCAGGGATGCGGAGCACACTCATCCGCGTCGGCAAGGATGGCACACTGCTGTTACATGTGCTGCTTGCAGCTCTGTTCTGTCTGCTTAATTGCTGTAGCAGCTGCATGGGATTAGTGATCTTTGGAGGCTTGGCTGCAGGAAACTGTTGATTGGCTCTTGTTCCCTTTTATCTCCTGAATCTGCCTTGCACTGCTTGCTGGTCATAGAGCTTAGTTGCAGCAAGAGCCCTTGTCCCTCTTTGTTGGAAGCCTAGCCTTGTACTTTTACTATCTTCCATTTCTCCACATCTGCAGCCTGGCAGATCCCCTGTTGTTTGTCCCTTGTCCCTCTGTGTGAGAGTCTAGCGTTGTATATTTACTGTTTTCCTTTCTTCCTCAGCTGCAGCTTTGTAGAACCCCTATCATTTGTTCCTGCAACCAGTTCATTGTTTTTGCCTCTGTTCCATGTACTGCTGGTAGGTGTACATTGTATTATTCATTGGATATTAGACCGTAATCCCCACCAGAGTACCTAGCACTCCAGCCACTGTTATCATCTTCCAACAGTAGTATTGCTCCTCTGTGTCGGTTAATGCAGTTGCCAGGGGCGACATCCGTTGGTCTGGAGCATTCTGTGTTCTTTGTGTATCTGTTCTGCTCTCCCTGTCTAATCACCTCCTACAGTAATATTGCTCCTTTGTGTCGGTTACTGCGGTTGCCAGGAGTAACATCCACTGGTCTGGAGCATTCCTTGTTATTAATGTACCAGTTGATATATATGTTCCTTATCTGTCTCTTTAGTTAGATTACCCTGTCTGTTAGTTGGTTATTACCTCCTCCCAGTCTGTCACTTCCCCCCTTCTCTTGTACCTCAGTCTCAGCCTGTCTCCATAGTTTGCCTTCTCTTAGCCCTGTCCACATCTGCTCTGCTCTGTAGTATATTTCCGGTACTCGTTCCCACTGGCATTGATTCGGGTCACTCAGGGGTTGATCTCATACTACCGCCAGTGGCGTAAGTCCTGGTGGGCATCCCAGTACCGGTAGGTGCATTAAGCCTTATGGGAAAAGCTGCAATTATAGGCATGAACACCTGCTGGTAGGTTCTATGAGTCTCAACACCATGCGTACAGGGGTTACTACCAGAAGACTTCAGGAGACGAGATCCTCAGAATTCTCAGATCTTACAAAGGGAGGACTCTCCAGTTGTGACAACTGCACATAGAAGGAGCCCACATATTGAGGTGGGTGCTTCTAAACACTGTCCTGGCATAAATGGACCGGAAGCGGATCCCTGGTGAGTCATGCTGACAGATGGTATCAGATACTGTTCTACCTTCTCTATCTGATACAAGTACCAGGCTGTTACACATTAACATTACTCAATTTAAATATTTTGTATGCATTCACATTAAAGGTCTGAATCGTCCTGCTACCCATACCTGTGCATAGATCACAAGCTCTGGCTGGTTCAGCGCACCTTTTTGATACTTTTTGAGTGTTGCTCTACATTTGACTTTTCTGCTCATTACACTGTAACATTGGGGGTCATTCCGAGTTGATCGCTCGCTAGCTACTTTTTGCAGCGCTGCAATCAGATAGTCGCCGCCTATGGGGGAGTGTATATTCGCTTTGCAAGTGTGCGAACGCTTTTGCAGCCGAGCGGTACAAAAAAGTTTTTTGCAGTCTCTGAGTAGCTCTGGACTTCCTCAGCTGCAATCACTTCAGTCTTTTTGGTCCTGGAATTGACGTCAGACACCCGCCCTGCAAACGCCTGGACACGCCTGCGTTTTCCCAAACACTCCCAGAAAACTGTCAGTTGCCACCCACAAACGCCCTCTTCCTGTCAATCACCTTGCGATCGGCTGTGCGAATGGATTCTTCGTTAAATCCATCACCCAGCACCGACCCTCTTTGTATCCATGCGACGTGCCTGCGCATTGCAGTGCATACGCATGCGCAGTTTTGCAGAGTTTTAACCGGATCGCAACGCTGCAAAACATAGCTAGCGTGTGATCAGGTCTGAATGACCCCCATTGTGTTCTGAGACTGATGTAGGAAACTTTGTGGATAACACATAATCCATTTTTGAACACTGATAAAGTATTGTGCCTAATTCAGACCTGATCGCTGTGCTGCTAATTTTGTTGTCCTGCGATCAGATAGTCGCCGTCCAAGGGGGAGTGTAAATTCACCGTGCAAGTGTGCGATCGCATGTGTACGCTGTGCAAAAAATCCCTCAGTCAGTGGACAGCTGCAAATCCCTTCGCACCTCATTCACCATCAAATGATTTTTCCACTGTGTGCAGTCTGTGCGCAGCCCAGGACTTACTCCTCCAGTGCGATGAGAAGAGGCTGATCGGGGACGGAGCTGACGTCACACACCCTCCCTAAAAACGCTTGGGAACGCCTGCGTTTTCCCCAAAACTCCCAGAAAACGGTCAGTTACCACCCACAATCACCTTGCGAATGGCTGTGCGATCAAAATTTTTACGGGTCTGGGACTCAGGGTCGACAACAAAAAGGTCGACACACCTTAGGTCGACACCAATTGGTCAACACACCTTAGGTCGCCATGGACAAAAGGTCGACATGGACAAAAGGTCGACAGGAACAAGGTCGACGTGGAAAACGGTCGACATGAGTTTTTTTGGTGTTGTTTTCTTCGTAGAGTGACCGGGAACCCCAATTAGTGCACCGCGTCCCCTCGCATGGCTCGCTTCGCTCGCCATGCTTCGGGCATGGTGCCTTCGCTCCGCTACCGCTTCGCTCGGCACAGATTACCGTTCCAATCGTAGTCCACGTGGATCGTTAAGTATGAAAAGGTTCCAAAAAAGAAAAAAATCGTGAAAAACTCATGTCGACCTTTTTCCATGTCGACCTTGTTCTTGTCGACCTTTTGTCCATGTCGCCCTTTTGTCCATGTCGGCCTAAGGTGTGTTGACCAATTGGCGTCGACCTAAGGTGTGTCGACCTTTTTGTTGTC
The DNA here is from genome assembly GCF_028390025.1 of Pseudophryne corroboree. NCBI lineage: Eukaryota > Metazoa > Chordata > Amphibia > Anura > Myobatrachidae > Pseudophryne > Pseudophryne corroboree. The sequence continues at coordinate 765,575,264 of NC_086446.1, forward strand.
GACCTGGAGTCCGGATACCAATTTTTACACCATCTTGTCGCTGTTTGGCGATGCGCATGCGCATTGCAGTGCATACGCATGTGCAGTCAATCGATAATCGCCCGTAGTGCAAAATCGCACACCAGCGAACAGATCTGAATCAGGGCCATTATACGCTCTGGTTACCACAGGAATGTTATATGGTAACCTCTTCAGTGGTATGACTGGCAACCCCGGAAATTTTCCGGGCATGTCACTGCTCCCCCTCTCCTCCTCTCTCCTCCTTGCACTCTGCTCGGCCTGGACCGGTGGATGACGCAATCGCTTCGTGTCGAGCGGAGTACAAGGGAGGAGCGGGGAAGAGGATTATAGTGCTGGCGGGCTAGTGCCCGCCAGCAAATGCTACTGCTAGGGATGGCCATCGGTGGGTTATGGTGTAAAACCATCAGGGATGGATCCATCGATGGTTTTACCCATCAGTGGTCATCCCTGTATTACTGTACAAATGTGGACCAATCAGAGCCCGGGGTCGTGGCTTAGGGGGTGTCAGGGGGCGGAGCTAAGCTCCGTGCCCTGACACTTTGAGAAAAAAATGGGGAAAAAATTAGGTAGCACTGAACCATTGATGGCGGGAAACCATCTGGTTCTCCCCCATCAATGATAAAAGTATTCAACATCAGTCATAGACCATCGATGATTTTGAATCATCGATGGTTGGTGGCCATCCTTAGCCACCCCTAGGCAACGAGCATTCCCCATGGCAACAAGCATGTATCCCAGAGCATAAAACCCCTGGCAACGCACATTAAACCCCTGGCAACGCGCACGAAACCCTTTGCAACTAGCAAGTAAAAAAAAAAAAAAAAAACCTGCCCTGGGAGCAGGGACGGATCTAGACTTTTCTTTAGGGGGGGCGGTTTACTGTTTAATCTTGACTCCTCCCTCTACAGTCCCAACTCCTCCCATCTGCAATCCTAACTCCTCCTCTCTCAATTCTGACTGAACTTTTTGAGTGAGACTGAGATAGAGCTTTGTGATTGTTCTATGTGCATGTGACTGTGCTATGGGGTAATTGTATTTATTAGCCCTAGTACCCACACACCAGCAAGTGAGGGCAAATGCTCTGTAACCCTTGCTCTCCTGGCTCCTCTGTGCTGCTGTGGTATAAGCTGCAGCACATCGTTCTGCCTCAGGCTCTCCCTTCTGCTCAAAAGTGGGCGTGGCTATGACTGACCTTCACCCGTTAAATGTGTTTCTGTTATTGATCTGATCTATTATTGTCATTTAGTCATAAGGACCATTTTTAAACCGCTATCAATAACATATTTGATGTGTTACTAAAGCCTTGGATGCAGATAAAGTAGCTGGAGATAAAGTAGCAGCCAATCAGCTCCTAACTGTCATTTTTCAACACAGCCTGTAACATGGCAATTAGGAGCTGATTGGCTGGTACTTTATCTCCATCCAAGGCTTAGTAAATAGACCCCACAGTTATTTATCATCTATGGTTTGTCTATCTATAAGTGTTCTGTTGAAAATTTTCACCTAGGACAGATGTGTCCATATTGGAATTGTACAACATTAGCAGATGCAGCCAGGCAACTCAGTGATAAAGTGGGACACGTTTGGAAAGAGTGGAGAAGTTGCCTATAGCAACCAATCAGCTCTGAGGTACTATTTATCAAGTGTATTCTATAAAACGATAGGTAGAAGCTGATTCTCCATTCTTTAGGTGTAATACACCCCCCCCCCCCCCCCCCCCTCCAAATCACAGGTGAGATACCAAAGTGTCTATATATTAATAAAGAGACATGCCTTAAGCCATCAAAAATGGCAGTGTGGGCTATACTTAGGGATTCTCAGTAACTAACAGATGAAGCTGTGAAAAGGGGATCTGGTCTCTTGGTCGACCACTATTGGTCGACAGGGTCTCTAGGTCTACATGTTCTAGGTCGACAGGTCAAATGGTCAGCATGAGTTTTTCACAATTTTTTTTCTTTTTTGACGTTTTTCATACTTAATGATTCACGTGGATTACGATTGGGCATAGTAACCTGTGCCGAGCGCAGCAGTAGCTGAGCGAGTCACGATTGCCGAAGACGCGGGGGGACACGGTGCACTAATTAGGGTTCCCGGTCACTCTACGGAGAAAACTACACCAAAAAAATCAAAAAACTCATGTCGACCTTTTGAACTATCAACCTAGACCATGTCGACCTAGAGACCCTGTCAACCTAGTTACTGTCGACCAATAGTGGTCGACCTAGTTATTGTCGACCTAGTTACTGTCGACCTTGCATACCACACCCGTGAAAAGAGTGGAGAAGTGCCAGTGGAGAAGTTGCCCATGGCAACCAATCAGCTGCTACGTATAATTTTATAGAATGCACTTCATAAATATTACTTTAATGCTTATTGGTTGCCATGTGCAACTTCTCCACTGGCTCACTTCTCCACGCTTCACTGCTTCATGAATAGACCCCTAAACCCCAAAGGAAGTGATAGCCAACGCTGGATTTCATCTGTGATGGTGAACACAGGAGGTCTCCTGTCATAACTTCCTCATGGAAAGCACAAGAAAGTTACTCATTGCAGATTTGTCATGTACAGCGGCAGTACCTGGGCCACCAGCTGTCTACCTAAGCTGCTGCCATCTCAGGCTGTGAGTGCTCCTCTGCCACCCAGTAACACTCCGCTGCTTCATTTTATGTTTTGTTATGTAGTCCCGAAAACTATTTTCTTTCACCACAATAAGAATCGAAAAACTGACTTTTCGGAACTACCACATAATTAGACACTAAGGCCGAAATGTTCTAAACTGAGGAAACTCAATTTAAACTACAGTCCCTAGCAGCCTTTGCTGCCGAGACCTCCCATTAGCAATGGCTGCTGGGAACTGTAGTTTATTTAGAGATTCCGTTCCTCACTGTAGTGCGGGCACGGTGCTGGACTACGGCTCAAGTTCTAGTACAGGGATGGGGAACCTTCGGCCCTCCAGCTGTTGAACTACACATCCCAGCATGCACTGCAACAGTTTTAACATGGCCAAATAGCAAAACTATAGCAAGGCATGCTGGTATGTGTAGTTCAACAACAGCTGGAGGGCCGAAGGTTCCCCACCCCTGTTCTAGTGGCTGCTATCTGCTGTGCTACACAGGTACTGTCTATGGGGATTGTTCTCTTTAAAGTTTTCATTGAAGTTTTGATTATAGGTTTTTGTCTGTGAGGTTTTTTTATTCCGTGTAACATAAAAAATGTGGAAGATAATGCACTAGATCCCACATTTGTTTTTTTTCTGGGATATAAATGAATTACACATTTAAATCATGTGAGCGTACTCTTTTTATACGTGTAAGTCACTGTATATGCATGTCCACTTTGGGTGCGTTTTATACTGTAGGGTGGATTTGATTATTTCACAATCTGTTGTAAACACTGTTTGGATCACAATAGCAGGTGCTTATGATGGATGATTTTAATTCTATTTTTATCTTTTCCAATTTTGTTTTTCTTTTTTTTTTACTGCGTAGTATAACGTGAATAATGGACGCAGGGCCGTAATTAGGGCAGTGTGACCGGTGCTCGGCCCATTCACTCTGGGTGAAACCGGCCGCTTCCACCAGCGATCGCGTATGTCTGGTACTGTCACTCCGGGATGAAGCTGCCTCCAGCACCCCCTCTGGGTGGGAGGGGAGCCTCTGCTAACTTCCTCCAGCTGCTCACTCAGGGAATCCCATCCTCCGCTCCACCCCCAACAGGCACCTTTTCTTAAGAGCCGCCAGAAGCCAGGGGGACACAGCTGCTGCTTCTCCATTCCAATCTACGCTAACTGCCTTGCAGTAAGCTGTGAAGCGCCTCTCTCCTGCGGTCCCCTTTAGACTCCTGCCGAACAGCCAGAAACCCAAAGAGAACGGAGGGGTACCAGCATCTCAACATAGAGCGCCACGCTGGGTCAGTTAGCCAATGGAGGAGGGTAAAAAAATAAAAATAAAAAAAATAAACTCTGTAAGGAATAAGGTATAGTTCCTTCAAGATGAGACAGGGGAAGATACTGTACAGTGTAAATGATTAGGAGTGGCGTGAAGATAAGAGAGGAGAAGATGAAGGGATGATGATGATGATGATGATGAATGATAAGGAGCTCTACTGTTGCGCATTGTGTATAAGGGGTCAACTGTGTGGTGCAATGTGAATAACGGTCACTACTGTGTGGTCTGGTGTAATGTGTATAAAGGGTACTACTGTGCAGTGTAATGTGAATTGGTATTATATTGTTTTTCACTTCCCTTCCCCCACACCATTTTTGGCACATGGCCTGCAGTGCTTGCTATCCCTGCTCCAAATATGGGGGGGAGCGGTTGGCACCAACTCTCTTTCTTGCACAGGGCACCCAAAGGTATAGTGTCACAAACCGATCACTAACTACTGTGGGTTCTGTGGTCCGTCCGTTGCCGGCGCAGTTGCTCGCGGTGCTGTGCGGCCATGTGGGGACGCGGCGTGGTCAGCGGCAGAGTTGATGCAGGTTCTGGGAGCCGGGAGTGCAGGAACCGAATGGCCGAAGGTGCCGCTGTGTGTCTGCAGTATAGGAGGCAGCCATGTTGGAGACCATATGAGCACCTGAGAGCACTTGTGAAACACCTGTGGGTAAGTGTTAGCCAATCCCGTGCTTGTGCTGCCTTTAAGTAGGCTGGGATTATGTTACTCTGTGCTCTCTCCGTGATATCCTGTGTAGTTCCAGTGGTCCTGATATCACCTCCGCTCCCAGGGGTCTGCCTGCAGCCTTCACTACAAGAAATCCACCAGCTCCCTGCTGTGCTGTCAGTTAATCGCTCTCCAAGTGGCAACAAGTGGAATCCCCGGAGACCTGTGTGAGGTCTCTGTTCAGTGACTGCCTGCTATAATCACAGTCTGTGGAAGTTTCCACTTCATCCTGGTTCTCGTTCTCTCATCATCCAGTTTAACTCATTCTTCACCATTGTCGTCTGCTGCAGTTTCACAGTGCTTCAAGTGTTATCTTCACAACTTGCAAGTATTGCATTCAGTATTGTATTTTCATTGTTGCTGCAATCAAGGACAATTTTTCACAGCCTCCCAGTTTAACCTTTAAGCTTCAGTACAAGTCTCTACAGTTATTCATTTATGTCTACAATATCCCGTTAACACTCCTTACAGTTTGACACCGATCATTGCTTTATTTGGACAATTCTTCATTCATTCACAAGCCTGTTTAAACTTTAAACTCAGTTGTATGAACATTTCTTCAATGCATCTTTAAGACTGTTCCTGCTTATCATTATACCATTCATTGCAATACGTCAGTATACATATGGTGACTAGTAATTGTCCTTTAACTCCTTACTGTAATTGTTGCCTTTAATAAATATATGAAACTGAACTTTCTTCGTCCTCGCTGTGTTCATCATACCCCAGCACCTACACCTTCGGTTGGTCCAGGGTTAACGGATTCACAAAAACACTCGGCCCTGACATATAGTTACGGCACTGAATGGACGCTACTGTGTGGTGTAATGTGAGTAAGGGGTACTACTGTGTGGTACTGTGCCTTTTTTGGCATTACCAACTTCAAATCTGGGAGGGGCGCCAGATTCTTACTTTGCCAGGGGCGCTCGGACGCCTAGATACACCCCTCTCCGGCGGCTCCATGACTTCCGTGTTTTCACCCCAGGAGTCACTCTACGGGGCGGCCGGGAGGGATCTGATCGGATCCCCCATACCAGCAATGCGATGAGAAGCCCATAGGTTACATGGGATATCTCCAGCAAAAGCTGACGTTCACCTCCGCCGCCCTGTCCCAGCGGCCGGGACTTAGTGCATTCGGAAAATGTTGTAAATGGTGGTTTACCGCATTTCTGCTTAGTACATCCCGGCCTTAGACTGTTCAGCTCTGCTTCTGGATGAATTTATGCAATTACATTTGTTAGGCCACAATCATGGTGCTCATACATTGCTACGGTGTCATCCTAGGTCATAGGTCATACTATACCACTAGAACTGCATTCTGAAAACCTGCATTGGGTTTTACACAGTAAGGGTATTACTGAGGCCACAGCAGTAAAACAAAGAGACATTTCTTGGACAAATATCAGCTTTATGACAAATAAAATGAAAAAGACAAAATCATTACTGAACCAGGTGATTCCTTATATGATAGCAGACATCAATGTGTAAAAGCTTGTACAAAAGTAATGGCGCTAACAAGGTGTGTGTGTGTGTGTGTGTGTGTGTGTGTGTGTGTGTGTGTGTGTGTGTGTGTGTGGTGGGGGCGGCTCCCCAGCCTCCTGGCTGGTTTCCCGATTCTGTCCACTTGAAGTGGGTGACCAGGAGGTTGGATGATGCAATTCACAAAGAACAGTGTAATCCTAGCCCCGCCATTGATGTCAAATTTAGCAACTCACATCTTAACAGCAAGGGGTGGGGCCACGATAGCACTTATCCTCGCCCCCACTTTGAAATATTGTGGGGCCACGATGCCAAAAACACCCTGACCCCCCCACCTCTTGTAGGTTCTCACCGTCTGGAGTCTTAAATAAGGGAGCTTAAAAAAAGCCAGCAAGTTATGGAGAAGGTGGACTGTCTGTATTACAGGGGATTTACTATCTGCCAATGGTGCTTGGCCTCACATGGCACTCACTGGTAGAGGAACGCAGCGGAAACTGATTTATTGACCCCTATGGACAAACCTTTACTATATGCTCTGCACTCCTGGTGTGACCCTGAACCATACTAATCTAGTCTCCTAGAATGTCCAGGAGACTTATGCATTTCAGGTGGCTCTATGGACCCCAAGACACTAGCCCACCCTTCCGCATATTGATGAATTCCCAAGCAAAGTGGGCGGCCCTGGGCTTTCATTATGCAGATGGTATGGATTCTCCCAAAGTTGGCGAGCATTCCCCAAACACATATTGTTCCATTTTTGGCCTATCCAGGGAATGTACACAAAACCACCTGTGAACCTGACCCTTAGCATAAAGTGGCCGATAACTGATAACAACAGCTTTCTGTCCATTGCACAATACAAGTAGATATAATGTAGGGTATGGTGACTTTTGCGTATATACTTGTGTATCATTAGATTTGAATTTTTTTTATATGAGGCTTAGTAGTCTTTGTAATAAACACATGAATATTTGCTTGCGCAGCAAGTATATTTAGTCACGTGTGCACAGACGGACTCTCATCAAATAATTGTATAATGTGACTATTTTATCAACAATAATACAAAGCACAAGTGTCTCTTTATAGAGATACCGTCAAGGAAAAACACAGTATGATAAGGAGGGGTTGTGATTGTAAAAGACACTTAATACAATCATTATTATCAGTGCACAGCTCTGTCGGTCCTGAGTGCAAGGGCTGGGACATTTGGCTCAAAATAATACAGGATTGCTATTTGCACACACTTACTGTGCCTGACCTTGTAATTGGATGACAGTCACCCTGCGGGCCTGAGGATATGTGTGAGCTTACCCGTTAACGTAGTGCAGATATATGTAAATTGCACTCTTCATAAATCGCCATCTAGTGGCAGAAAGCAGAGGCTGGTGTTTTGGGGCTCCAGTCAGAGTTGCGGTCCCTGTACCCGCACGCTCTGGCAAACTCATTTTGCGCCTGCTCACAAAGAGAACGGACGCCTATGTACGAATGCAGACTTGCACGTATCAGCCACTTGCGCCTCCATATAACTGGAGAGGCGGAGGAGGGGATAGAGGGGGCGGTATGAAGTAGGCTTAGTACAGCAAGGGAGATGTCATGTACAGGTAACGACTGCTCAGGCTGACCTGAAGAAGCACACATGTATGGCTATTAGAGGCTTATCCTCTGCACCCGCTACACCCTGATGATGAAGCCTTGGTGCACATGCTGGTGACGCGTCTGAAGATGTTTATGATATTGAACATGAGAGGAAATACCATTGACTGAATGCCCATTTTTCTAACAGTTCCACGGACGTTACCTCCTGCTGTACAGAGACAGCGATACACACGTCCTGCTCTCACGTACTCTGCACTAGATGCTGGCAGTATGCCGCAATGACTGCGCAGCATTATGCTCTTTGCCTGTGTGCTATGTATAAGAGGAGCGTCCATCTTTGGTTTTATGTCCATCGCTGTATTATGACCTTTTGGTTTTACTTCAGATTTTCCACTGGGTTCAACGTTCCCTCTTACACAGGACACCTATGTATACAATTACTGTCCGTGGCACGAAGCACGCAAGAACCTAGATTTATGGACCCCCCTACTGTAGCCTGACTCTATAACAAAGAGTTTATCCACTGATGAAAGCAAACATAGCTGACTAACTCAGCCCACATCAGTGTATTTGCCCCCTACCTTACCAGAATACTCCACAGCATTGGTTTTTTTTATACCCCTCCCCCCAAACCTGAGATCTGCCCAACATCCGGCCATTCACTTGCCCTGTTAAAGTGTCTGCTCATGTGGACAGACGGGATGTGCTGCGTGAGAGCGAGGTGCTCAGAGACTGTGATCAGACCCAGCACACGTTATGTAGAATTCAGGGTGCATTCCCCGGTGTGGGAGGAGTCAGTCTCTTGGATGGGGTAACTTAGGTCTTTTCCCTCCTCTTGCATGGGCAGGGAAATTGTACAGTCATGGCTCTTCTGGACTAAAAGAGGGTCCAACTGGCATCCATGGGCAGCTCCCTTAACATAGGCGATGGTGTCAGGCCCTGCAGAGTAGAAATATATAAATATAATCAATGCTGTGACTTTATGCAGAGTTCAGTAAAACATTAATATAAAACCAATAACATGGGAGTATCGTCCAATCAGGGGTCTCCGTCCTGCTTCTAACACCATTGTTAGACATTTTATCTCTGTGATGGCAGAATTCCACTCATGGAAGACACACACTTCGGGCTAGATGCATCATCGCTTGGAGAAAGAGAGAAAACGCATCAGCCAATCAGCTCCTAACTGCCATGTCACATGCCCTGTTTGAAAAATGACAGTTAGGAGCTGGTTGGCTGGTAGTTTATCACTTTCCATTTTATCACTCTCCAAGCGATGATGCATCTAGCCCTTAGTGTTGACCATGGATGGTGGGGGGAGGCAGTGATGGTCCATGACTTTAAACCATTGTTTAGAAGCCATCAAAGGTTTCTATTTTGCAAATGCACAGTTAGTTTCCACGTATGCGTAAAACACTTTTGTGTTTCACTGTTGGTATCAGTCATTTATAATATATCACAGTGGCCTCTGACCATTGATGGTTGCTAAAGCAATCGATGCTCAATGGCGAACCCTATGCACCCTTCTGCTCCCAAGAAAGGCAGTGGCTTTAATTGGATAATGGTGGAGATGAATCAAAGCTTATAAAAGTGGAGAAGTGGACAAGTAGAGAAATTGCTCAAAAGCTGCTGCAGCCACACAAGCGCAGGTACGGGTGTGCCGCTAAGGGGCTTACCCCCTCCGCCCGGTCACGGACTACCTCCTCCACCCCTTGCTCTGGGACATAGGCTGCTCACATTGGGTCGCCTAGGTGTATTCATGAAGCAGTGAAAAGTATGGAGAAGTGAGCCAGTGGAGAAGTTGCCCATGGCAACCAATCAGCATTGAAGTAACATTTATAATTTGCATACTATGCAATTGTACAGAGCAGCGGATTGGTTGCCATGAGCAACTTCTCCACAGGCTCACTTCTCCACTCTTTTCACTGCTTCGTAAATAGACCCCTATGTCCTGGAGAGGGGAGGGGAGTAGTCCATAACGCAGTGGAGGGGGAAAGTCCCATAGCGGCACAGCTGAGTACTGTATTTGGGGTGATTTGAAGTTAGATGTATGCGGACACATCTGTATATACTTTGTGGGTGACAGGAAAGAACAGGGCGTGGCCAAGCTGGAGCAGGTAGGCCCTAGGCCTAGTAGTAAGCAGGAGTGCACTCGCTCAGGAGGCCACACCCATTTTTACTGTTTAGCATTCCATCAGTTCTGTCAGGAATAACTCTATTGTTTCTTCAGCTCTTCTTTTGGAATAGATACTAGTGCTATACTCTGGTCTGATCACAGGGACCAGACCAGAGCTGTGGTCTCTCAGACACACATGGCTGATCACAGGGAATGGATCTGAGCTGTGGTCTATCAGACACACATGACTGATCACAGGGGATGGATCCGAGCTGTGGTCTATCAGACACACATGGCTGATCACAGGGAATGGATCTGAGCTGTGGTCTATCAGACACACATGGCTGATCACAGGGAATGGATCCGAGCTGTGGTCTATCAGACACACATGACTGATCACAGGGAATGGATCTGAGCTGTGGTCTATCAGACACACATGACTGATCACAGGGGATGGATCCGAGCTGTGGTCTATCAGACACACATGGCTGATCACAGGGAATGGATCTGAGCTGTGGTCTATCAGACACACATGGCTGATCACAGGGAATGGATCCGAGCTGTGGTCTATCAGACACACATGACTGATCACAGGGAATGGATCTGAGCTGTGGTCTATCAGACACACATGACTGATCACAGGGGATGGATCCGAGCTGTGGTCTATCAGACACACATGGCTGATCACAGGGAATGGATCTGAGCTGTGGTCTATCAGACACACATGGCTGATCACAGGGGATGGATCCGAGCTGTGGTCTATCAGACACACATGGCTGATCACAGGGGCCGGATCTGAGCTGTGGTCTATCAGACACACATGGCTGATCACAGGGAATGGATCCGAGCTGTGGTCTATCAGACACACATGACTGATCACAGGGAATGGATCCGAGCTGTGGTCTATCAGACACACATGGCTAATCACAGGGAATGGATCTGAGCTGTGGTCTATAAGACACAAATGGCTGATCACACGGGCCGGATCCGTGCTGTGGTCTATCAGAGGGTGTAGTACTGGTGACCGGCGGTCTCCTGACCGCCGGTCACCTTACCGACGCCGGGATCCCGGCAGCATACCGATGCCGGGATCCCGGCGGGGAGGGGCGAGTGCAGAAAGCCCCTTGCGGGCTCGGAGGCGACCTGCGGTCGCCACGGGTTCTATTCCCACTCTATGGGTGTCGTGGACACCCACGAGTGGAAATAGTCCCTGTTGGTCGGCATGCCGACCATCGGGATAGTGAGCCGTCGGGCTCACGGAGGAGGTCATGTGACTGTCGGTCAGCTGACCGGCGGTCACATGAATACCACCCCTATCAGACACACATGGCTGATCACAGGGGCCAGATCAGAGCTGTGGTCTATCAGACACACATGGCTGATCACAGGGGACGGATCCGAGCTGTGGTCTATCAGACACACATGGCTGATCACAGGGGCCAGATCAGAGCTGTGGTCTATCAGACACACATGGCTGATCACAGGGGACGGATCCGAGCTGTGGTCTATCAGACACACACGGCTGATCACAGGGGATGGGTCCGAGCTGTGGTCTATCAGACACACATGGCTGATCACAGGGGCCAGATCAGAGCTGTGGTCTATCAGACACACATGGCTGATCACAGGGGCCAGATCAGAGCTGTGGTCTATCAGACACACACGGCTGATCACAGGGGATGGGTCCGAGCTGTGGTCTATCAGACACACACGGCTGATCACAGGGGACGGATCCGAGCTGTGGTCTATCAGACACACATGGCTGATCAGAGTCCGGATCCGAGCTGTGGTCTATCAGACACACATGGCTAATCACAGGGGATGGATCCGAGCTGTGGTCTATAAGACACAAATGGCTGATCACACGGGCCGGATCCGTGCTGTGGTCATAGGTAACGGGAGCCGCGCTGCAGCAGGGGGAGAAGAGAAGACACCAGGCTGCCGGGGTATGAGGGATCCACGCTGCCGGGGGAGGAGTGCGGCTGTGCATGCGGCTTCCTCCCCCCTCCTCTCGGGCAGCACGGTCGGGGACTGAGTCGAGCAATCTCCAGCCTCTGCCGCCAGCAGCATCTCTCCTGGCAGCAGCGAAGGCTGGAGATTGCTTGACTCAGTCCCCGACCGTGCTGCCCGAGAGGAGGGGGGAGGAAGCCGCATGCACAGCATGGATCCCTCCTGCCCCGGCAACCTGTAGATCGGTGCAGAGCTTCGGCCGGGGGGGGGCCTTAAAACAGGGGGGCCCGGGGTACTGACCCCCGGGGCACCCCGCTTAATCCGACTCTGTCAGACACACATGGCTGATCACAGGGGCCAGAGCAGAGCTGTGGTCCATAAGACACACATGGCTGATCACAGGGGCCGGATCCGAGCGGTGGTCTATCAGATACACATTGCTGATCACAGAGTCCGGATCCGAGCTGTGGTCTATCAGACACACACATGGCTGATCACAGGGGCCGGATCCGAGCTGTGGTCTATCCGACACACACATGGCTGATCACAGGGGACGGATCCGAGCTGTGGTCTATCCGACACACACATGGCTGATCACAGGGAATGGATCCGAGCTGTGGTCTATCCGACACACACATGGCTGATCACAGGGAATGGATCCGAGCTGTGGTCTATCCGACACACACATGGCTGATCACAGGGGCCGGATCCGAGCTGTGGTCTATCCGACACACATATGGCTGAACACAGGGGCCAGATCAGAGCTGTGGTCAATCAGACACACATGGCTGATCCCAGGGAATGGATCCGAGCTGTGGTCTATCAGACACACATGGCTGATCACAGGGGCCGGATCCAAGCTGTGGTCTATCAGACACACATGGCTGATCACAGGGAATGGATCCGAGCTGTGGTCTATCAGACACACACATGGCTGATCACAGGGAATGGATCCGAGCTGTGGTCTATCAGACACACATGGCTGATCACAGGGAATGGATCAGAGCTGTGGTCTATCAGTCACACATGGCTGATCACAGGGGCCAGATCTGAGCTTCGGTCTATCAGACACACATGGCTGATCACAGGGGACGGATCCGAGCTGTGGTCTATCAGACACACATGGCTGATCCCAGGGGATGGATCCGAGTTGTGGTCTGTCAGCAGGGGTTAAAGTGAGCAGGATGAGTTCCGCCAGTTTCATTTGGAGATGGAACCAGTTCCACCTCCTCTGGCCTACCGAACCCGTTGTCAACCCAGCCTCAGATGGAAGCCGGACACCCGCTGAGATTATGTTACCAACGGGCGCCCGGCTCCTTCCCCACAGCAGCAGCCAGAGGCAGGAGTTCACTCCCGAGCTCCAGTATCCGGGCGGCTCTCGCAGTGTGCACTATGCACTATGGGAGAGATGTCATGATGTTTCTCCCGAGCGGGCGGGCAGATGGACTGCTTCGGTCGGACGCAGAAGTGAGGCTTAAGATAAGTATTGTATTTTGTCTTTTTTTTGCGTGCGTGTGTGTGTGTGTGTGTGTGTGTGTGTGTGTGTGTGTGTGTGTGTGTGTGTGTGTGTGTAAGCTGCACTACAAGGGGAAACAACTTTCTTGAGAAAGTTCAGAGAGCAAACGTAACGAAACGCATTGACGTCATGCTCTATCGGAGCCGGGTCTACACAAGAGCGGTCACACATTGGCAATTGCACCTCTTCTATTGCAGCTCTCCCCTCCTACCAGCACCGGATCAGAGACAATCCCCGCCCGCCATGACAGGATATCTGCGCCAATCATAGTGCTGGCAGAGATCGTGTTCTCTACATTTATGCTGAATGCCCATCGGAGAGGTAACAGTTTTTCACACTTCATCACACTCTCCCTGCTTGATTGGGAAGTTAAAGACCGGGGGTTGCCCCGGCACTAGGACACCAGTGACAGGAGCGGCTTCTATATCCCTCAGAGCCGAACTTTAAACTGATCATTAATTGCGGGAGCACGCCATTGCCATTGGTTACAACCCTGCCCATGTGAACCGTACTAGCACTTTATTTTGGATATCCGTATGAATTGGTGCATGTAGTCCGCTTGAGTATCTATTTATTTACAGCCATCTCCATTTTTATCTTGATTTTCATCTTGTATTTTTTTATATGTATATGATACAGGCTTGTATCTATTCAAAGTAACCATTTTGTTACAATTATCTAAGTACAGGTTGAGTATCCATATCCAAATATTCCAAAATACGGATTTTTTTGAGTGAGATAGTGAAACCTTTGTTTTCTGATGGCTCAATGTACACAAACTTTGTTTAATACACAAAGTTATTAAAAGTATTGTATTAAATGACCTCCAGGCTGTGTGTATAAGGTGTATATGTAACATAAATGCATTCTGTGCTTAGACTTGGGTCCCATCGCCATGATATCTCATTATGGTATGCAATTATTCCAAAATACGGAAAAATCCGATATCCAAAATACTTCCGGTCCCAAGCATTTTGGATAAGGGATACTCAACCTGTATCTATATGTGTGTGTAATTGTATGAATTGAAATAAAAGTGTTATTATTGTGTTTTAAATCAAGTCTCTTGTGTATTAATCAAGTTGGAAGCCAACATGGATATATTAAAGAAATATTTATTTATGCCAGTTCACTAAGCGCAAAAATTATTCTGTCTACAGGGGGCGATAAATACCACATAGGAGCAATATTACAGGGGGCAATAATAAGATTTTACTTACCGATAAATCTATTTCTCGTAGTCCGTAGTGGATGCTGGGACTCCGTAAGGACCATGGGGATATAGCGGCTCCGCAGGAGACAGGGCACAAAATAAAAGCTTAAGGATCAGGTGGTGTGCACTGGCTCCTCCCCCTATGACCCTCCTCCAAGCCTCAGTTAGGATACTGTGCCCGGACGAGCGTACATAATAAGGAAGGATATTGAATCCCGGGTAAGACTCATACCAGCCACACCAATCACACCGTACAACTTGTGATCTGAACCCAGTTAACAGTATGATAAACGCAAAGGAGCCTCTGAAAAGATGGCTCACAACAATAATAACCCGAATTTTTGTAACAATAACTATATACAAGTATTGCAGACAATCCGCACTAGGGATGGGCGCCCAGCATCCACTACGGACTACGAGAAATAGATTTATCGGTAAGTAAAATCTTATTTTCTCTGACGTCCTAGTGGATGCTGGGACTCCGTAAGGACCATGGGGATTATACCAAAGCTCCCAAACGGGCGGGAGAGTGCGGATGACTCTGCAGCACCGGATGAGAGAACTCCAGGTCCTCCTCAGCCAGGGTATCAAATTTGTAGAATTTAGCAAACGTGTTTGCCCCTGACCAAGTAGCTGCTCGGCAAAGTTGTAAAGCCGAGACCCCTCGGGCAGCCGCCCAAGATGAGCCCACCTTCCTTGTGGAATGGGCTTTTACTGATTTTGGCTGTGGCAATCCTGCCACAGAATGTGCAAGCCGAATTGTACTACAAATCCAACGAGCAATCGTCTGCTTAGAAGCAGGAGCACCCAGCTTGTTGGGTGCATACAGGATAAACAGCGAGTCAGATTTTCTGACTCCAGCCGTCCTGGAAACACATACCCTCAAGGCCCTGACAACGTCAAGCAACTTAGAGTCCTCTAAGTCCCTGGTAGCCGCAGGCACCACAATAGGTCGGTTCATGTGAAATGCAGAAACCACCTTAGGTAGAAATTGAGGACGAGTCCTCAATTCCGCCCTGTCAGAATGAAATATCAAGTAAGGGCTTTTATATGATAAAGCCGCCAATTCTGACACACGCCTGGCTGAAGCCAAGGCTAACAGCATCGACACCTTCCATGTGAGATATTTTAAGTCCACAGTGGAAAGTGGTTCAAACCAATGTGACTTTAGAAAACTCAACACCACATTGAGATCCCAAGGTGCCACTGGAGGCACAAAAGGAGGCTGTATGTGCAGCACCCCTTTTACAAATGTCTGAACTTCAGGTACTGAAGCCAGTTCTTTCTGGAAGAAAATCGACAGGGCCGAAATTTGAACCTTAATGGACCCTAATTTTAGGCCCATAGACAGTCCTGTTTGCAGGAAATGAAGGAAACGACCCAGTTGAAATTCCTCTGTAGGGGCCTTCTTGGCCTCACACCACGCAACATATTTACGCCAAATGCGGTGATAATGTTTTGCGGTTACGTCCTTCCTGGCTTTGACCAGAGTAGGGGTGACTTCTTCTGGAATGCCTTTTTCCCTCAGGATCCGGCGTTCAACCGCCATGCCGTCAAACGCAGCCGCGGTAAGTCTTGGAACAGACAAGGCCCCTGCAGTAGCAGGTCCTTTCTTAGAGGTAGAGGCCACGGTTCGTCCGTGAGCATCTCTTGAAGTTCCGGGTACCAAGTCCGTCTTGGCCAATCCGGAACCACGAGTATAGTTCTTACTCCTCTCCTTCTTATGATTCTCAGTACTTTTGGTATGAGAGGCAGAGGAGGGAACACATACACTGACTGGTACACCCACGGCGTTACCAGAGCGTCCACTGCTATTGCCTGAGGGTCCCTTGACCTGGCGCAATATCTGTCCAGTTTTTTGTTTAGACGTGACGCCATCATGTCCACCTTTGGTTTTTCCCAACGGTTTACAATCAGGTGGAAGACTTCTGGGTGAAGTCCCCACTCTCCCGGGTGAAGGTCGTGTCTGCTGAGGAAGTCAGCTTCCCAGTTGTCCACTCCCGGAATGAATACTGCTGACAGTGCTATCACATGATTTTCCGCCCAGCGAAGAATCCTTGCAGCTTCTGCCATTACCCTCCTGCTTCTCGTGCCGCCCTGTCTGTTTACGTGGGCGACTGACGTGATGTTGTCCGATTGGATCAACACCGCCTGACCCTGAAGCAGAGGTTTTGCTTGACTTAGGGCATTGTAAATGGCCCTTAGTTCCAGAATGTTTATATGAAGAGACGTTTCCAAGCTTGACCACAGGCCCTGGAAATTCCTTCCCTGTGTGACTGCTCCCCAGCCTCTCAGGCTGGCATCCGTGGTTACCAGGATCCAATCCTGAATGCCAAATCTGCGGCCCTCTAGTAGATGAGCACTCTGCAGCCACCACAGGAGAGACACCCTTGTCCTTGGCGACAGGGTTATCCGCTGATGCATCTGCAGATGCGATCCGGACCATTTGTCCAGTAGATCCCACTGAAATGTTCTTGCATGGAATCTTCCGAATGGAATCGCTTCGTAAGAAGCCACCATTTTCCCCAGGACCCTCGTGCACTGAAGCACTGAGACCTGTCCTGGTTTTAGGAGGTTCCTGACTAGCTCGGATAACTCCCTGGCCTTCTCCTCCGGGAGAAACACCTTCTTCTGGACTGTGTCCAGAATCATTCCTAGGAACAGTAGACGTGTCGTTGGAATCAGCTGCGATTTTGGAATATTTAGAATCCACCCGTGCTGACGTAACACTACCTGAGATAGTGCTACTCCGACTTCTAACTGTTCCCTGGATCTTGCCCTTATCAGGAGATCGTCCAAGTAAGGGATAATTGAAATGCCTTTTCTTCGTAGAAGAATCATCATTTCGGCCATTACCTTGGTAAAGACCCGAGGTGCCGTGGACAATCCAAACGGCAGCGTCTGAAACTGATAATGACAGTTTAGTACTACAAACCTGAGGTACCCTTGGTGAGAAGGGTATATCGGGACGTGGAGATAAGCATCTTTGATGTCCAGAGACACCATATAGTCCCCTTCTTCCAGGTTCGCTATCACTGCTCTGAGTGACTCCATCTTGAATTTGAACCTTTTTATGTAAGTGTTCAAGGATTTCAGATTTAAAATTGGTCTCACCGAGCCGTCCGGCTTCGGTACCACAAACAGCGTGGAATAATACCCCTTTCCTTGTTGCAGGAGGGGTACCTTGATTATCACCTGCTGGGAATACAGCTTGTGAATGGCTTCTAGAACTGCCTCCCTGTCGGAGGGAGACTTTGGTAAAGCAGACTTCAGGAAACGATGAGGGGGAAACGCCTCGAATTCCAGTTTGTACCCCTGCGATACTACCTGTAGAATCCAGGGATCCACTTGCGAGTGAGCCCACTGCCCGTTGAAATTTTTGAGACGGGCCCCCACCATATCTGAGTCTGCTTGTAAAGCCCCAGCG
Organism: Pseudophryne corroboree; assembly: GCF_028390025.1. Classification (NCBI taxonomy): domain Eukaryota; kingdom Metazoa; phylum Chordata; class Amphibia; order Anura; family Myobatrachidae; genus Pseudophryne; species Pseudophryne corroboree. The sequence continues at coordinate 765,593,241 of NC_086446.1, forward strand.
TCATGCTGAAGACTTGGCAGAAGCAGGGGAGGGCTTCTGCTCTTGGGAAGCGGCTGCATGGTGCAGTCTTTTTCCTCTTCCTCTGCCCCGGGGCAGAAAGGAGTGGCCTTTTGCTCGCTTGTACTTATGGGAACGAAAGGACTGAGATTGAAAAGACGGTGTCTTTTTCTGCTGATGTGGAGTGACCTGGGGTAAAAAGGTGGATTTTCCAGCCGTTGCCGTGGCCACCAGGTCCGATAGACCAGCCCCAAATAACTCCTCCCCTTTATACGGCAATACTTCCATGTGCCGTTTGGAATCCGCATCCCCTGACCACTGTCGCGTCCACAACGCTCTTCTGGCAGAGATGGACATAGCACTTACTCTTGATGCCAGGGTGCAAATATCCCTCTGTGCATCACGCATATATAATAATGCATCCTTTAAATGTTCTATAGTTAACAAAATATTGTCCCTATCCAGGGTATCAATATTCTCAGTCAGGGAATCCGACCATGCGACTCCAGCACTGCACATCCAGGCTGAGGCGATTTCTGGTCGCAGTATAACACCAGTATGTGTGTATATACTTTTTAGGATATTTTCCAGCCTTCTATCAGCTGGTTCTTTGAGGGTAGCCGTATCAGGAGACGGTAACGCTACTTGTTTAGATAAACGTGTGAGCGCCTTATCTACCCTAGGGGGTGTTTCCCAACGCGCCCTAACCTCTGGCGGGAAAGGATATAATGCTAATAATTTTTTAGAAATTAGCTGTTTTTTATCGGGAGAAACCCACGCTTTTTCACACACCTCATTTATTTCCTCTGACTCAGGAAAAAATATTGGTAGTTTTTTCTCACCCCACATAATACCCTTCTTTGTGGTACTTGTAGTGTCAGAAAGGTTCAATGCCTCTTTCATTGCCGTGATCATGTAACGTGTGGCCCTACTGGACATTACGTTTGTCTCGTCACCGTCGACACTAGACTCAGTATCTGTGTCAGGGTCTGTGTCGACCCACTGAGGTAACGGGCGTTTTAGCGCCCCTGACGGTGTCTGAGACGCCTGGACAGGCACTAACTGATTTGCCGGCTGTCTCATGTCGTCAACAGTTTTTTGCAAATTGCTGACATTATCACTTAATTGTTTAAATACAATCATCCAGTCAGGTGTCGACTCCCTAGGGGGTGACATCACCAACGCAGGCAACTGCTCCGCCTCCACATAATTTTCCTCCTCATACATGTCGACACACGCGTACCGACACACAGCACACACACACCGGGAATGCTCTGATAGAGGACAGGACCCCACTTAGCCCTTTGGAGAGACAGAGGGAGAGTCTGCCAGCACACACCCAGCGCTATATATATATACAGGGATAACCTTATATAAGTGTTATTCCCTTATAGCTGCTGTTAATTATTGTTATTTGCTGCCAACAATGCCCCCCCTTCTCTTTTTTACCCTGATTCTGAAGCAGGACTGCAGGGGAGAGTCAGGGAGCCGTCCTTCCAGCGGAGCTGTGAGGGAAAATGGCGCTTGTGTGCTGAGGAGATAGGCTCCGCCCCTTCACGACGTCCTTATCTCCCGCTTTTTTGTGTAAAATGGCAGGGGATTAAAATACATCCATATAGCCCAGGAGCTATATGTGATGTATTCTGTTTTGCCACCTAAGGTATTCTGTTATATTGCGTCTCAGGGCGCTCCCCCCCCAGCGCCCTGCACCCTCAGTGACCGGAGTGTGAAGTGTGCTGAGAGCAATGGTGCACAGCTGCGGTGCTGTGCGCTACCTTAGTCTGAAGACAGGATGTCTTCTGCCGCCGATTTCACCGGACCTCTTCGTCTCTTCTGGCTCTGTAAGGGGGACGGCGGCGCGGCTCCGGTGACCCATCCAGGCTGAACCTGTGATCGTCCCTCTGGAGCTAGTGTCCAGTAGCCTAAGAAACCCGATCCACTCTGCACTCAGGTGAGTCCGTTTCTTCTCCCCTTAGTCCCACGATGCAGTGAGCCTGTTGCCAGCAGGACTCACTGAAAATAAAAAAACCTAACTAAACTTTTATTCTAAGCAGCTCAGGAGAGCCACCTAGATTGCACCCTTCTCGGCCGGGCACAAAAATCTAACTGAGGCTTGGAGGAGGGTCATAGGGGGAGGAGCCAGTGCACACCACCTGATCCTTAAGCTTTTATTTTGTGCCCTGTCTCCTGCGGAGCCGCTATATCCCCATGGTCCTTACGGAGTCCCAGCATCCACTAGGACGTCAGAGAAAAATACCATATGGGAGCAATACTACCGGGGGCAATAAATACCACATGGGAGCAATACTACCAGGGGCAATAAATACCATATGGGTGCAATACTACTGAGGACAATAAATACCACATAGGAGCAATATTACAGGGGGCAATAAATACCACATGGGAGCAATACTACAGGGGGCAATAAATACCACATGGGAGCAATACTACTGGGGGCAATAAATACCACATGGAAGCAATACTACCGGGGCAATAAATACCATATGGGAGCAATACTACCGGGGGCAATAAATACCATATGGGAGCAATACTACCGAGGACAATAAATACCACATAGGAGCAATACTACAGGGGGCGATAAATACCACATAGGAGCAATACTACAGGGGGCAATAAATACCACATAGGAGCAATACTACAGGGGGCAATAAATACCACATAGGAGCAATACTACAGGGGGAAATATTACACGGAGACATTTTTTGCTGTACAGGCCCTTTATTGAATAGGTGGGGGGGGGGGAGAGTTCCACCCCCTCTCCACGACCACTTTAAGCACTGTCTGTCACAAGGGGCGGATCTGAGCTGTGGTCTATCAGACACACATGGCTGATCACAGGGGCCGGATCCGAGCTGTGGTCTATCAGACACACATGGCTGAGGCTGATCACAGGGGCCGGCCCAGGCCCAAGTGGCCCAGATATTCCAGCTGGAATAAGACTTGTATTGTGTACATTATCCCCCCACACTTTGCCTCACCTGCAGTCTCACATTCCGGTGTTGATTCCATGTGTTTCTAAAAAAAGAAAATATATTGTCAGCAGAATGCACCCGACCTACGGGCGGATCTCTTCGTTGTGTAAGTGACCACGTAGAGAAGCTTTAACCACTCTACTGTAAGACAACAGGATACATTTACATTGACAAGCCCTGTGTGAGGAAATACAATGTTGGAGACTTGGAGGACATCTCTGAAAACTAGTGCACAATAAGGTAATGTATTGTTCATACTGACCAATCAGATGTTTGCACTCATTTTCTTAAGAGCGCTAGAGAAATGGCAGCTACAATCTGATTGGTTCCTATTTGCCATTCCCAGTGTGCACAAATATTCATCAATGTCCCCACAGCTTGTCTCCCTGCTCCGTATGACACAATTACAGTATCTACCACAATAAACTTTAAGCCCCTTTACTGCCTGTCCAATGATCGATCTCAGTAATGTAACACGTTCCACTTTGTTTAAAGGACAGTTACATTTTGTTACATCCGGAGGTGAATCACTATGGCCGTGTTAGTTTAAAGAGGTTTTATATTGAGTAAAATAAGAATAGGGATTTGTAAATATCTGAACTATCGGGGTCATTCCGAGTTGATCGCTAGCTGAATTTTTTCGCAGTGCAGCGATCAGGCTAAAAATCGGCAGTTCTGCGCATGCGTATGCGGCGCAATGCGCATGCATGACGTACTATTACAGTGAACTATGTAGTTTTGCACAGGGTCTAGGGATGCATTTCAGTCGCACTGGTTGCCGCAGAGTGATTGACATGAAGTGGGCGTTTCTGGGTGGCAACTGACCGTTTTCAGGTAGTGTGCGGAAAAATGCAGGCGTGGCTGGGCGAATGCTGGGCGGGTTTGTGACATCAAATCCGGAACTAAATAGTCTGAAGTGATCACAAGCGCTGAGTAGGTTTTGAGCTACTCTGAAACTACACAAAACTTTTTTGCAGGCGCTCTGCGATAAAAACGTTCGCACTTCTGCTAAGCTAAAATACACTCCCCAGTGGGTGGCGGCATAGCGTTTGCATGGCTGCTAAAAACTGCTAGCAAGTGAACAACTCGGAATGACCCCCTTAATACAGACCCATCACATACACACACAGAAGGCAGACATGTGACAGGATTAAGTAGTATTGTATGTATCCCACTGGCTGAGGCACAGGGCTTAGAGCCTGGTCTATGTATGGGTGACAGGTACAACTTAAGTGAACCGTGTAACAATATCATTGTAAGTATTCACGGCACAATATTCACATTAGCATTTTATCACTCGGAACAGAAGCTCACCTTGAATTTTAATGTACGACCTGGAAAACAGAGAAGAGATGTGATTGGCTGTGAATGATACACATGAACACGACTGTATACAGTAATAAATCAGTTATTGGCAATGAGCACATAATACAGCTGCCATATCATGTCAATACATTGTATAACAATATTATCACGCTTCACATCAAGCTCAGGCCCTTTCTCTCCTAAAGTGACGGAACACTCGCCCATATCTACCGACAGAGATGACGTTTGGCCTGTGGGGAGTGGGTGGGACCCAGCAGATCATTGCTTCCCGGGATAAGGTGACTTTTCTCCATCTCTGTGAAATGCTGAGTTGTGTGACTTGTGGTTCACCCCTCACAGCTCGTTACTCTTTCCTGCAGTCCACCCCCGACTGAGAACCTTTGTACTGTGTGAAATGTTTTAGGGGCCCATTTATCAAGAAACACATACTGAATGCGATCTGGGCGGGATCTTACCGCCCAGGATCGAATTGCAATATGTGATCCCTTCAGGTGGATGTATCACACGACATCCGCAGGGACAGGGGCTCTGAAAGGAGACCATCCCTGTGATGTGCTCTGGGGGGGCCAGGGGTCTTGCGCATGTACGGTCACACATGACCGCGATGCACTGAAGCATTTCCGTTGGAGGGTTGTCAGGAAACTCAGCCGGATCTACTTTCATGGTGAGGGGTAGGGAGGGGGGTGATACTGCCATATTTACCAATATCCAGAATCCATTCCCGCTGGCACCTGCAACACCCGCAGCCTATAAGTGTGGGGCCTAGGGGCTACATTTCGCATTTGCAGTCGGCAGAGGGGCTTCCCGGAACCCTCACCGGAAATGGCCGCTGTGCATGCGCGGTCAGCAGGCCCGCACAGGTGTAGCACCCCGGCTCCGCACATTGCAGGGACGGGGTCCTTTCTGTGCCCCTGTTCCTGTGGGTGCCTGATGCTACATCCCGCCAATGTGATGGCATTCTGCAGTGTGATCTTGGCTGCTAATATCGCGTCCAATGATAAAAGGGCCCCATAATGGTAAATAAAAATACAGTTATAATATACCTACCGATCTTCCTCATTATGGACACTCTATAGTAACACCCCACGGCCAAAATAATCACAACCACAAGAACCAGAGCCGGGATTATGTAGAGGGAATAATCTGTGCAGATAAAACAAGGAAAAACAGATCAGTTCCAAAGCAACGAGTCATACCAGGCAAACGAGTTCAGTCACATACATAGACGAGAGAGCGGCAAGTGGTCGGGCGGAAGGGGGGCTGTAGATAGTGACACCCACAGACAGAGGTCTATTCATGAAGCAGTGAAAAGAGTGGAGAAGTGAGAAGTTGCCCATGGCAACCAATCAGCTGCTCTGTACAATTGTATGGTATGCAAATTATAGATGTTACTTCAGTGCTGATTGGTTGCCATGGGCAACTTCTCCACTGGCTCACTTCTCCACACTTTTCATTGCTTCATGAATAGACTCCAGAATGAGAGATGAAGGGGAGACAGACACGGCTGGTTAATTCTAGCAACATTTTTCAGTAGTGCTCTGCCAGACAGCAAGCCTAATACACTGTGGACACATATAATTGTAAGAATAACAGAAAATAACCCTCTTAGCATATTCCTAGATTGGAAATCTAACTTCTCCGCTTCTTTTGAAGCTGCACTAGGGCCTCAGAAAATGTTTTCCTAAGGTGCCCCTACCCCAAGCCGATGCCCCAGAAAAAAACTGACTGCTGGCATAAACCGGTGCCCCAGAAAAAAACTGACTGCTGGAACACCGATGCCCCAGAAAAAAAACTGACTGCTGGAACACCGGTGCCCCCCAAAAAAACTGACTGCTGGAACACCGGTGCCCCCCAAAAAAACTGACTGCTGGAACACCGGTGCCCCAGAAAAAAAACTGACTGCTGGAACACCGGTGCCCCCCAAAAAAACTGACTGCTGGAACACCGGTGCCCCCCAAAAAAACTGACTGCTGGAACACCGGTGCCCCAGAAAAAAACTGACTGCTGGAACAGAGCCTTTAAATAACGGCAAAGGGGGGCAGAGGGTAAGGATCACAAGCTGTAATCTGTGGATTGGAGCTGACGCCGGCCATTATGCCAGCTTTTTTATACTGAATGTACAATCGCTGACAGGCAGAGGGAATCGGTATGCCTTAGCCTCAGTAAAATCCCAGATAGACGGCTAGATTCATCATCGCTTGGAGAGTGATAAAATGGAGAAAGAGAAAGTACCAGCCAATCAGGTCCCACCTGCCATGTCATAGCCTGTGTTTGAAAAATGTCAGCTAGGAGCTGATTGGCTAGCACTTTCTCTTTCTCCATTTTATCACTTTCCAAGCGATGATGCATCTGGCCCAATGTCACTGACCAGGCAAGCCCACTGCTGCTTTGAGATGTACAGTGTGCGCTTCCTATGTAATGATTCCTGACTTCCTCATACAGAACCCTAAACTGGATCACATAGCCTCCCTATTCCAGCTTCATTCAATTTCATTCAATGCAACTTTTACTAAATATAATATTGGCTTCATCCTGCCCTTTCCTGGCACGTATTTATATAAGTAGCATTTGTCTGTGTTTTATATAATGCCTGATGTGATAAAGATATTACTGAAAGTCACAGAAATATTTAGTATACTGTAATTACCAGCCATTGAATTCATGTAGTTTGGAGGAAAACACCTTCATATTAAATATACAGTACATGGAGTGACCAATAGATGGCGATATAACACACAGGCTCTCAGTGACTACACTCCCTTGTTTTAGTGGGTGTGGGACTCCAGGTCGACGACACAATTAGGTCGACACTAGTTGGTCGACACACATTAGGTAGACACCAGAAATAGGTCAACATGGCCATTAGATCGACATGGAAAAAGGTCGACATGAGTTTTTATGTTTTTTTGGTGTAGTTTCCTTCGTAATGTGACTGGGAACCCCAATTAGTGCACCGTGTCCCCTCTCATGGCTCACCATGCTTCAGGCGAAGTACCTCGCTCAGCTACCACTACGCTCGGCACAGGTTTCCATTCCCAATCGTAGTCCACGTGGATCGTAAAGTATGAAAAAGTCCAAAAATGTATTTTTAAAAATGTGAAAAACTTGTGTCGACCTTTTTCCATGTCGACCTGTTGTCCGTGTCGACATATTTCTTGTGTCGATCTAAGGTCTGTCGACCTAATTGGTGTCGACCTGGAGTCCGGATACCGTTTTAGTATTAGGGAGTTACTATAGGTAATAAATGGTGCAAAAGCCTCTTAATTCTGGGGGGAAAATTTACTAACGCTTCTAAAACAGAGAATTGGTGATGTCGCCCATAGCAACCAATAACATGCTGTCTATCGTGTCCATATTGCCTGTTAGAAAATGATAGACAGCATGTGATTGGTTGCTATGGGCAACATCACCAATTCTCTGCTTTAGACGCTTTAGTAAATTTACCCCTGAGCCTGAGTTGGGAGTAATCCCTGACATACTGTACATCTACTCAGCATTTCCCCAAAGCTGATCCGATCCGCCGACCGGGCGAACTCTGGTGATCTGGGATTTCTCAGGGGATCAGCAAAATCCTACATGTTAAAAATCCCTGACCCGCCAAGGGTGGGATGTACTAAAGGGAAAATGCAGTAAAAACCCAATTTTCGCGGGGTTTACGTCAATTTTCATATGTACTAAAGCCTGGCAGACGGTTTTTCAATGCTGAAGGTATCACCATCTTTTTATGGCGATACCCTATAGAAGCTTATGAGCTCCTTTCACACCCGCCGCTCAGCGCCACACCGGCCACGCCACACCCGCCGCCCAACACCGCACCAGCCGACCCTCCTTACCTGTGTCCAGGCAGCATCCCGGTGCAGCTCCACGATCCCCCACTTCCTCATCCCCCAGAGCACAGCCATTTTTTCTTCCGACTGCAGGGGGGAAGGATAGGGGGGGGGGGGGGGAGCCCAGGGACTCCAAGCACACATCACCTCCTGGGGCTGAGAGGTGACGGACCCCACAGAGACCCCCGCACTCCTTCTCACAGGTGTATCGCAGAGGGTCTCTGTCGTCGCTTTGCAAAGCTAATCGCATATGTTAGTGCATACGCTGTGGTGGGTGGCGAGGGGCAGCGCTGTATTTTAGTACATCCCGCCCCAATTCCGATCATTTTTTATATGAACTGGGGATTTCCAGGATGTTGGGTTTTGTCGCTGACCCAACCCAGACATCCCCGATAAATGCCTGATATGTGGGCTCCTTAAAGCAAAAAAGAGCGAGTTGGCAAAATCATGCTGCACTGCAGGTGGGGCAGATGTAACACGTGCAGAGAGATTAAGATTTGGGTGGGTAAAGACAACACATGGCGGCACGGGTGGCCTTGATACAAAAAATTCAGGCCTTAGAACTTCTCCATAAATCCACCGTGTCAGATGATACCCTTCAACCTTTATTATCGGCTCGGAAGGAACTAGACTCGCTTATGTCCCATAGATTGAAATTGGAGGCAAGAAAATGCCGTAGTCGTTATTTTCTATGGGGGAATAAACCTGGGAAGCTGCTGGCGCGGGCTCTCCAGGCTCAACGTGCAGCATCTTTTATATCTAAAGTTAAATCGCATACTGGAACAACACAGAATACCACGAAAGAGATAGCGGCAGCCTTCCGACATTATTATACTCAGTTATATAATCTAAGAGGTTCTACTGAAGCCAAACCTGACCTTTTCCGAAAGGCCTCTATTGCAGAGTTCTTGCGTGAAATTAATTTCCCCACACTTACACCTGAAGAAGTCGAATCACTCGAGGACCCCTACACTCTTTCAGAGCTTGAAGAAGCTATTAAAACTACCCCTAATGGCAGGAGTCCGGGCCCTGACGGTTTCTCTTTAGCGTATTATAAGACATTTGGAGATGTTTTGTTGCCTTAGATGCTTAGAGCCTTTAATCAGGTTTCAGACCAGTCCCCCTTCTCTCCCCAGTCTATGCTCGCACATATTACAGTGATCCATAAGGAGGGTAAGGATCCGACCCAATGTTCCAGTTATAGGCCCATTTCCCTGTTAAATGTAGACTTGAAGCTCTTCGCCAAATTAATGGCGAATCGCCTAAAACTCTTCCTTCCAAATCTGGTACACTCGGACCAAGTAGGTTTTGTTCCGGGCCGTGAGGCCAGGGATAACACCACGAAGGTTCTGGACTTAATTTATTACGCATCGACTTGCAAATCTCCTTCCATCCTCCTCTCAACAGACGCGGAAAAAGCGTTCAATAGAGTTGACTGGGATTTTCTGTTGGGGGTGTTGGAGCACATGGGCTTGGGCCGAGTGGGCTTCCAGAGAATTAGGGCCCTGTATTCTGGGCCCGCGGCTCGTGTTCGTATTAATGGAGAACTGTCGGACCCGTTCCAGATACGGAATGGCACTCGTCAGGGTTGTCCTTTGTCACCGCTTATTTTTGTGCTCTGCATGGAGACCCTGGCGAGGGCCATTCGTCAGAACGTTAACATCACAGGGTTACAGGTGGGAAAGACAGAGTATAAGCTTGCCTTGTTTGCTGATGATCTCCTTGCAGTGATATCTAACCCTCTGACCTCCATACCCAATCTTCTTAAAGAATTTAAACGTTTTGGAACTCTCTCCAATTTTAAAATTAATTTATCTAAATCTACAGCATTGAATTTAACATTGGACCAGACGAGCCTCCAAGTTCTCCAATCCATCTCGCCCTTTGCATGGCACCCAACACAATTAAAATATTTAGGGGTGATCCTCCATAGGGATCTTTCCCAGATTTACCAATTGAATTTCCCCCCACACTTATCAAAACTCCAATCTGACCTCTCCAAATGGGGTGGGAAAAAAATTTAATGGATAGGTAGAATAGGAGTTATCAAAATGAATATTTTACCCAGAATCCTTTACCTGCTACAAACTTTACCCGTCGCTGTTCCCCGATCATGGTTTACCTTACTGCAACGAAAGATTAGAGACTACATTTGGGCGGGACGAAAACCCCGATTTAAGCATGAGATTCTCTTTAGACGAAAACACCAGGGAGGTCTCCAACTTCCCCACTTTTTATCCTACTACCAAGCAGTACTCCTTACGAGAGTAATGGAGTGGAGTCGTGAACGCCACAGGAAACAATGGGTAGACATTGAACTGGCCTCTCTCCCCTCTCTTAGCTCGGACTCCCCTTGGCTTTCCAAAGTCCCCCGGGTGTTGCACCCGCTAGCTGGCCCCATTTTTTCGTGTTGGCGCCTCTTACGCTCCCTTCCTCATGTTTCAGCGCCTCCTTCTCCACTCTCGCCGCTGTTTGGGAATCCTGAGTTTCCCCCAGGATGCCACTCCTTGTCGTTCTGTTTATGGCGAGAAAGAGGCATCCTGAGAGCAAGCCAGCTGCTAGACACATCTGGCATAATATCTTTTCCCGAACTGCAAACTAAATGGAATCTACCAAATAAAGAAATTTGGAGATATCTCCAAATTAAACATTACCTAAAGACTTTTTGCTCTTCTGGGAAAGGTTTACGAGCACTGACTTTGTTTGAGCAGCTGTGTCTCTCCCACACATACCCCAGGCACACTCTCTCTACGTTTCATAAATGGATATTAAACCACAGATTTTCCTCCCAACCTAAATATGTCAAGGATTGGGAATTAGATCTTGTGGGTTTGGTGACCACAGATGATTGGGAAGATATTTATAATAATACTTTCTCATTAACTACCAATGTGTTGGTTTTGGAGACTCACTACAAAGTGCTTACAAGGTGGTATAGATGCCCAAATCTCCTTGCGAAAATTTACCCTGGAGTACCCAACACATGTTGGAGATGCGGGATAGCAGTGGGCACCCCCCTTCATATATGGTGGGAATGCTCTCTCCTTCAACCATATTGGCACAAAGTGGTGGAGACAGCTAGTATTATTCTCGGTGAGGATTTACCCTCCTGTCCTAGTTTTTGGTTATTAAATCTTACGCGTACACCCAGATATCAACTCAAGAAATCACTGCTTCGCCATATTTTGAGTGCCTCTAAGGCAGTTATCCCAGTACACTGGAAATCAACAGTGACTCCCACTATGAAAGAGTGGACCGCCCGCCTAGATCACTATATGGCAATGGAGGACCTCATTTTGTCACTGGAAGTGAGAAACACATCCTTTACTGCTACTTGGAGCCCATGGCTGGAATATAAAGCGACAACCCATTATAAATCTTCTCTTTAAGAGATACCTCCCCCTTTTTTTTTTTTTTAATCAATCTCAAGTAGTCCCCTGAAGATACGTTAAGGCTCCTTAGGGTGGGAGGAGAGAACCCCCCCCCCCCTCTCTAAATCTTTTTGCTTACGCTATCTTTCTCTTTCCTCCTCTATTATGGGAGTAACTTTACTCCTTATCTCTTTGCTTTTTTCTCTTTCTCTTGTTCTCCATCTTTCCTTTCCGTCTTCCATTTCTTCCTTTTTGATTTAAGTAGGTGTAATTCTTGTAATGTTTTTTTTTTTGAGATACGATATGTTTGTGGATATGCGATATTCCCTTTACGGGTCTCTTTAATGTACACGGTTTTGAGAACTTCCTGACGCTGTATCTCTGATGTTACTATGTGATGTTTAGTTGGTGTTTTTTTTTTAAATTTTCAATAAAAATTTATTTGCAAAAAAAAAAAAGATTTGGGTGGGTGCGTCCTAACTCATGTCTAAATCAGGCTTACCCACTGCAGCCAGTATTTACCCTGCATGTAAACATAATGAATGTATTTGTCCTGCTGCACAATCTCTGCTCCTGTATTGTTTACTCAGAATCAGGCTCACTATGAGTTCTGATGTAAGGAAAAGGAGAAACTTCTGTACTTTTATAAATAAAATAAAGGATGAAAACAGTAAATGTATAAAGGACAAACCGTTGCTGGGAAAGCTGTCAGGAATCTGTGTCGGCAGACTTTCAGTTGGCGCTGCGGCAATAGGCTCGCACTCTATGCAATCGCCAACTCCATTGCGACTTGTACAGTTGTACCCATCCGGGCAGCCGCAGACCGTTGCGTGAGCTGCAGAACATTTTTGCTTCATCACCAACCCTGAGGCTGTAATAGAAGAGTAGAGAATGGGGGGATTGAGGCAGAAGAGAAGGATGGCAGCACGGAAGCATTAGTGCTCACTGACATTGCATTGTATCGGTCCCATAGTAATAGCGCCGTACTAGACAGTGACGGTCATGTCTTACTGTTTATTACCACAGTGTTACAGCTGTCACTGTCTCCAGCACATTACAGGTCAGTCATGCATGTATTACACCATTATACAGTATGTATCTGGAGACAGCTTTATCTGCAGCCCTTACAGGGATCCCACTAATACCTACATTACAGAGGTGTGCCCTGTGTATAGAGACCAATGTGTGTCACACAGGTGTGCGATATCAGTGTGACCTGTGTATAATGATCAGGTGTGCGATATCAGTGTGACCTCTGTTTAATGATCAGGTGTGTGATATTAGTGTGACCTGTGTATAGTGATCAGTGTGTATCAGGTGTGTGATATCAGTGTGACCTGTGTATAGTGACCAGTGTATGTCAGGTGTGTGATATCAGAGTGACCTGTGTATAGAGACTAATGTGTGTCACATAGGTGTGCGATATCACTGTGACCTCTGTTTAATGATCAGGTGTGCGATATCAGTGTGACCTGTGTATAATGATCAGTATGTGTCAGGTGTGTGATATCAGTGTGACCTGTGTATAGTGACCAGTGTATGTCAGGTGTGTGATATCAGTGTCACCTGTGTATAGTGATCCGTGTGTATCAGGTGTGTAATATCAGTGTGACCTGTATAGTGATCAGTGTGTAACGGGTGTGTAATATCAGTGTGACCTGTGTATAGTGATCAGTGTGTAACAGGTGTGTAATATCAGTGTAACCTGTGTATAGTGATCAGTGTATATCAGATGTGTGACATCAGTGGGACCTGTGTATAGTGATCAGTGTGTAACAGGTGTGTAATATCAGTGTGACCTGTGTATAGTGATCAGTGTGTATCAGATGTGTGATATCAGTGTGACCTGTGTATAGTGATCAGTGTGTATCAGGTGTGTGATATCAGTGTGACCTGTGTATATAGTGATCAGTGTGTATCAGATGTGTGATATCAGTGTGACCTGTGTACAGTGATCAGTGTGTATCAGATGTGTGATATCAGTGTGACCTGTGTATAGTGATCAGTGTGTATCAGGTGTGTGATATCAGTGTGACCTGTGTATAGTGATCAGTGTGTATCAGGTGTGTGATATTAGTGTGACCTGTGTACAGTGATCAGTGTGTATCAGATGTGTGATATCAGTGTGACCTGTGTATAGTGATCAGTGTGTATCAGGTGTGTGATATCAGTGTGACCTGTGTATAGTGATCAGTGTGTATCAGGTGTGTGATATCAGTGTGACCTGTGTATAGTGATCAGTGTGTATCAGGTGTGTGATATCAGTGTGACCTGTGTAGTGTTAGTAGTGATCAGTGTGTATCAGGTGTGTGATATCAGTGTGATCTGTGTATAGTGATCAGTGTGTATCAGGTGTGTGATATTAGTGTGACTTGTGTATAGTGATCAGTGTCTATCAGTTGTGTGATATTAGTGTGACTTGTGTATAGTGATCAGTGCGTATCAGGTGTGTGATATCGGTGTGACCTGTGTATAGTGGTCAGTGTGTATCAGGTGTGTGATATTGGTGTGTATCAGGTGTGTGATATTAGTGTGACCTGTGTATAGTGATCAGTGTGTATCAGGTGTGTGATATCAGTTTGACCTGTGTATAGTGATCAGTGCGTATCAGGTGTGTGATATCGGTGTGACCTGTGTATAGTGGTCAGTGTGTATCAGGTGTGTGATATTGGTGTGTATCAGGTGTGTGATATTAGTGTGACCTGTGTATAGTGATCAGTGTGTATCAGGTGTGTGATATCAGTGTGACCTGTGTATAGTGATCAGTGTGTATCAGGTGTGTGATATCAGTGTGACCTGTGTATAGTGATCAGTGTGTATCAGGTGTGTGATATCAGTGTGACCTGTGTATAGTGATCAGTGTGTATCAGGTGTGTGATATTAGTGTGACTTGTGTATAGTGATCAGTGCGTATTAGGTGTGTGATATCAGTGTGACCTGTGTATAGTGATCAGTGTGTATCAGGTGTGTGATATTGGTGTGTATCAGGTGTGTGATATTAGTGTGACCTGTGTATAGTGATCAGTGTGTATCAGGCGTGTGATATCAGTGTGACCTGTGTATAGTGATCAGTGTGTATCAGGTGTGTGATATTGGTGTATATCAGGTGTTTGATATTAGTGTGACCTGTGTATAGTGATCAGTGTGTATCAGGTGTGTGATATCAGTTTGACCTGTGTATTGTGATCAGTGTATATCAGGTGTGTGATATCAGTGTGACCTGTGTATAGTGATCAGTGTGTATCAGGTGTGTGATACTGGTGTGTATCAGGTGTGTGCTACAGTGTGCATACCTCCCAACTTTGTTGTCATCCAAGGAGGGACAGTTCTGCGCGCCGAAGGCGCGCGCCCGATTTTAGGGGGCGTGGCCTAACGGAAAGGGAGCGTGGCCTCGCGGCAAGTGCCGCGATCGCAAGCCACGCCCCCGTTTTCGTCATTATGGGGGCATGAACAGCGCTGTGAGAGCTGCTGGTCATGCCCCTTCTCCCTCCCTGCCGTGAATAGACGCTGTGCGCATGCGCACAGCATCTATTCACCGCTGCTCTGCTCAGAGCAGCGAATGACAGGGGGGCATCTCCCAACTGCCCCCCCACCCGCGGGACACTGCGACCCGCGGGTGGGACAGCGGGACAGACCGTGAAAAACGGGACTGTCCCGCCGAAATCGGGACAGTTGGGAGGTATGAGTGTGACCTGTGTATAGTAACATAGTAACATAGTTAATGAGGTTGAAAAGAGGCAAAATGCCCATCGGGTTCAACCTGTATTCTGTATTAAGCTGAGCTCACTATCATGTCCCTGCTGAAGTAAAGTTTTTAGGATTAATTAACAACTATAATTCATGTACCTCCCAGTTTATCAATGTCAATGTATTTATTTTTTTAATTTTTTTAAATGCTATAACCTTGGATATCTTTTTTAGTTAGAAATTTATCCGATCCGTTTTTGAATGTATTTACTGAGTCCGCCATTATTACCTTCTCTGGCAGGGAGTTCCAAATCTTTATTGCCCTAACTGTGAAGAACCCTTTCCTACGTTGTGTGCGGAATTTTTTTCTCCTCGTGCCCACATGTCCTATACAGAGTTTTTTTTTATGAACATATCCCTTGATAACTCCTTGTATTGTCCCTTTACATATTTGAAGATATTACTAATGTCTCCTCTAAGACGCCTCTTTTCTAGAGATGAGCGGGTTCGGTTTCTTTGAATCCGAACCCGCACGAACTTCACTTTTTTTTCCACGGGTCCGAGCGACTCGGATCTTCCCGCCTTGCTCGGTTAACCCGAGCGCGCCCGAACGTCATCATGACGCTGTCGGATTCTCGCGAGGCTCGGATTCTATCGCGAGACTCGGATTCTATATAAGGAGCCGCGCGTCGCCGCCATTTTCACTCGTGCATTGAGATTGATAGGGAGAGGACGTGTCTGGCGTCCTCTCCATTAGAATAGAGATAGATAGATTAGATAGAGAGAGATTGTGCAGAGTCGCAGACAGAGTTAGTTTACCACAGTCAGTGACCAGTGCAGTTGCTAGTTAACTTTTATTTAATATAATATATCCGTTCACTTCTCTCTGCTATATCCGTTCTCTGCCTGAAAAAAAAAACGATACACAGCACAGTCAGTCACACAGTGTGACTCAGTCTGTGTGCACTCAGCTCAGCCCAGTGTGCTGCACAGTCATCAATGTATAAATTAAAAGCTTATAATTAATTGTGGGGGAGACTGGGGAGCACTGCAGGTTGTTAGCAGGAGCCAGGAGTACAATTATATTAATTAACAGTGCACACTTTTGCTGCAGGAGTGGTGACCAGTGCCTGACCACCAGTATAGTATTGTTGTATACTACTAATATCTCTTTAAATATCAACCAGTCTATATTAGCAGCAGACACAGTACAGTGCGGTAGTTCACGGCTGTGGCTACCTCTGTGTCGGCACACGGCAGGCAGTCCGTCCGACCAGAATTGTATTATTTATTATTATATACCTACCACCTAACCGTGGTTTTTTTTTCATTCTTTATACCGTCATAGTGTCATCCTAATTGTTACGAGTATACTACTATCTCTTTATCAACCAGTGTACAGTGCGGTAGTTCACGGCTGTGGCTACCTCTGTGTCGGCACACGGCAGGCAGTCCGTCCGACCAGAATTGTATTATTTATTATTATATACCTACCACCTAACCGTGGTTTTTTTTTCATTCTTTATACCGTCATAGTGTCATCCTAATTGTTACGAGTATACTACTATCTCTTTATCAACCAGTGTACAGTGCGGTAGTTCACGGCTGTGGCTACCTCTGTGTCGGCACACGGCAGGCAGTCCGTCCGACCAGAATTGTATTATTTATTATTATATACCTACCACCTAACCGTGTTTTTTTTTCATTCTTTATACCGTCATAGTGTCATCCTAATTGTTACGAGTATACTACTATCTCTTTATCAACCAGTGTACAGTGCGGTAGTTCACGGCTGTGGCTACCTCTGTGTCGGCAGTCGGCAGGCAGTCCGTCCATCCATAATTGTATTATTATTATAATATATACCACCTAACCGTGGTTTTTTTTTCATTCTTTATACCGTCATAGTGTCATACTAGTTGTTACGAGTATACTACTATCTCTTTATCAACCAGTGTACAGTGCGGTAGTTCACGGCTGTGGCTACCTCTGTGTCGGCACACGGCAGGCAGTCCGTCCGACCAGAATTGTATTATTTATTATTACATACCTACCACCTAACCGTGGTTTTTTTTTCATTCTTTATACCGTCATAGTGTCATCCTAATTGTTACGAGTATACTACTATCTCTTTATCAACCAGTGTACAGTGCGGTAGTTCACGGCTGTGGCTACCTCTGTGTCGGCAGTCGGCAGGCAGTCCGTCCATCCATAATTGTATTATTATTATAATATATACCACCTAACCGTGGTTTTTTTTTCATTCTTTATACCGTCATAGTGTCATACTAGTTGTTACGAGTATACTACTATCTCTTTATCAACCAGTGTACAGTGCGGTAGTTCACGGCTGTGGCTACCTCTGTGTCGGCAGTCGGCAGGCAGTCCGTCCATCCATAATTGTATTATTATTATAATATATACCACCTAACTGTGGTTTTTTTTGCATTCTTTATACCGTCGTCATAGTGTCATACTAGTTGTTACGAGTATACTACTATCTCTTTATCAACCAGTGTACAGTGCGGTAGTTCACGGCTGTGGCTACCTCTGTGTCGGCAGTCGGCAGGCAGTCCGTCCATCCATAATTGTATTATTATTATAATATATACCACCTAACCGTGGTTTTTTTTTCATTCTTTATACCGTCGTCATAGTGTCATACTAGTTGTTACGAGTATACTACTATCTCTTTATCAACCAGTGTACAGTGCGGTAGTTCACGGCTGTGGCTACCTCTGTGTCGGCAGTCGGCAGGCAGTCCGTCCATCCATAATTGTATTATTATTATAATATATACCACCTAACCGTGGTTTTTTTTTCATTCTTTATACCGTCGTCATAGTGTCATACTAGTTGTTACGAGTATACTACTATCTCTTTATCAACCAGTGTACAGTGCGGTAGTTCACGGCTGTGGCTACCTCTGTGTCGGCAGTCGGCAGGCAGTCCGTCCATCCATAATTGTATTATTATTATAATATATACCACCTAACCGTGGTTTTTTTTTCATTCTTTATACCGTCGTCATAGTGTCATACTAGTTGTTACGAGTATACTACTATCTCTTTATCAACCAGTGTACAGTGCGGTAGTTCACGGCTGTGGCTACCTCTGTGTCGGCAGTCGGCAGGCAGTCCGTCCATCCATAATTGTATTATTATTATAATATATACCACCTAACCGTGGTTTTTTTATACCACCTAACCGTGGCAGTCCGTCCATAATTGTATACTAGTATCCAATCCATCCATCTCCATTGTTTACCTGAGGTGCCTTTTAGTTCTGCCTATAAAATATGGAGAACAAAAAAGTTGAGGTTCCAAAATTAGGGAAAGATCAAGATCCACTTCCACCTCGTGCTGAAGCTGCTGCCACTAGTCATGGCCGAGACGATGAAATGCCAGCAACGTCGTCTGCCAAGGCCGATGCCCAATGTCATAGTACAGAGCATGTCAAATCCAAAACACCAAATATCAGAAAAAAAAGGACTCCAAAACCTAAAATAAAATTGTCGGAGGAGAAGCGTAAACTTGCCAATATGCCATTTACCACACGGAGTGGCAAGGAACGGCTGAGGCCCTGGCCTATGTTCATGGCTAGTGGTTCAGCTTCACATGAGGATGGAAGCACTCAGCCTCTCGCTAGAAAACTGAAAAGACTCAAGCTGGCAAAAGCACCGCAAAGAACTGTGCGTTCTTTGAAATCCCAAATCCACAAGGAGAGTCCAATTGTGTCGTTTGCGATGCCTGACCTTCCCAACACTGGACGTGAAGAGCATGCGCCTTCCACTATTTGCATGCCCCCTGCAAGTGCTGGAAGGAGCACCCGCAGTCCAGTTCCTGATAGTCAGATTGAAGATGTCAGTGTTGAAGTACACCAGGATGAGGAGGATATGGGTGTTGCTGGCGCTGGGGAGGAAATTGACCAGGAGGATTCTGATGGTGAGGTGGTTTGTTTAAGTCAGGCACCCGGGGAGACACCTGTTGTCCGTGGGAGGAATATGGCCGTTGACATGCCAGGTGAAAATACCAAAAAAATCAGCTCTTCGGTGTGGAGGTATTTCACCAGAAATGCGGACAACAGGTGTCAAGCCGTGTGTTCCCTTTGTCAAGCTGTAATAAGTAGGGGTAAGGACGTTAACCACCTCGGAACATCCTCCCTTATACGTCACCTGCAGCGCATTCATAATAAGTCAGTGACAAGTTCAAAAACTTTGGGTGACAGCGGAAGCAGTCCACTGACCAGTAAATCCCTTCCTCTTGTAACCAAGCTCACGCAAACCACCCCACCAACTCCCTCAGTGTCAATTTCCTCCTTCCCCAGGAATGCCAATAGTCCTGCAGGCCATGTCACTGGCAAGTCTGACGAGTCCTCTCCTGCCTGGGATTCCTCCGATGCATCCTTGCGTGTAACGCCTACTGCTGCTGGCGCTGCTGTTGTTGCCGCTGGGAGTCGATGGTCATCCCAGAGGGGAAGTCGTAAGCCCACTTGTACTACTTCCAGTAAGCAATTGACTGTTCAACAGTCCTTTGCGAGGAAGATGAAATATCACAGCAGTCATCCTACTGCAAAGCGGATAACTGAGTCCTTGACAACTATGTTGGTGTTAGACGTGCGTCCGGTATCCGCCGTTAGTTCACAGGGAACTAGACAATTTATTGAGGCAGTGTGCCCCCGTTACCAAATACCATCTAGGTTCCACTTCTCTAGGCAGGCGATACCGAGAATGTACACGGACGTCAGAAAAAGACTCACCAGTGTCCTAAAAAATGCAGTTGTACCCAATGTCCACTTAACCACGGACATGTGGACAAGTGGAGCAGGGCAGGGTCAGGACTATATGACTGTGACAGCCCACTGGGTAGATGTATGGACTCCCGCCGCAAGAACAGCAGCGGCGGCACCAGTAGCAGCATCTCGCAAACGCCAACTCTTTCCTAGGCAGGCTACGCTTTGTATCACCGCTTTCCAGAATACGCACACAGCTGAAAACCTCTTACGGCAACTGAGGAAGATCATCGCGGAATGGCTTACCCCAATTGGACTCTCCTGTGGATTTGTGGCATCGGACAACGCCAGCAATATTGTGTGTGCATTAAATATGGGCAAATTCCAGCACGTCCCATGTTTTGCACATACCTTGAATTTGGTGGTGCAGAATTTTTTAAAAAACGACAGGGGCGTGCAAGAGATGCTGTCGGTGGCCAGAAAAATTGCGGGACACTTTCGGCGTACAGGCACCACGTACAGAAGACTGGAGCACCACCAAAAACTACTGAACCTGCCCTGCCATCATCTGAAGCAAGAAGTGGTAACGAGGTGGAATTCAACCCTCTATATGCTTCAGAGGTTGGAGGAGCAGCAAAAGGCCATTCAAGCCTATACAATTGAGCACGATATAGGAGATGGAATGCACCTGTCTCAAGTGCAGTGGAGAATGATTTCAACGTTGTGCAAGGTTCTGATGCCCTTTGAACTTGCCACACGTGAAGTCAGTTCAGACACTGCCAGCCTGAGTCAGGTCATTCCCCTCATCAGGCTTTTGCAGAAGAAGCTGGAGGCATTGAAGAAGGAGCTAACACAGAGCGATTCCGCTAGGCATGTGGGACTTGTGGATGCAGCCCTTAATTCGCTTAACAAGGATTCACGGGTGGTCAATCTGTTGAAATCAGAGCACTACATTTTGGCCACCGTGCTCGATCCTAGATTTAAAGCCTACCTTGGATCTCTCTTTCCGGCAGACACAGGTCTGCTGGGGTTGAAAGACCTGCTGGTGACAAAATTGTCAAGTCAAGCGGAACGCGACCTGTCAACATCTCCTCCTTCACATTCTCCCGCAACTGGGGGTGCGAGGAAAAGGCTCAGAATTCCGAGCCCACCCGCTGGCGGTGATGCAGGGCAGTCTGGAGCGACTGCTGATGCTGACATCTGGTCCGGACTGAAGGACCTGACAACGATTACGGACATGTCGTCTACTGTCACTGCATATGATTCTCTCAACATTGATAGAATGGTGGAGGATTATATGAGTGACCGCATCCAAGTAGGCACGTCACACAGTCCGTACTTATACTGGCAGGAAAAAGAGGCAATTTGGAGGCCCTTGCACAAACTGGCTTTATTCTACCTAAGTTGCCCTCCCACAAGTGTGTACTCCGAAAGAGTGTTTAGTGCCGCCGCTCACCTTGTCAGCAATCGGCGTACGAGGTTACATCCAGAAAATGTGGAGAAGATGATGTTCATTAAAATGAATTATAATCAATTCCTCCGCGGAGACATTGACCAGCAGCAATTGCCTCCACAAAGTACACAGGGAGCTGAGATGGTGGATTCCAGTGGGGACGAATTGATAATCTGTGAGGAGGGGGATGTACACGGTGATATATCGGAGGGTGAAGATGAGGTGGACATCTTGCCTCTGTAGAGCCAGTTTGTGCAAGGAGAGATTAATTGCTTCTTTTTTGGGGGGGGTCCAAACCAACCCGTCATATCAGTCACAGTCGTGTGGCAGACCCTGTCACTGAAATGATGGGTTGGTTAAAGTGTGCATGTCCTGTTTTGTTTATACAACATAAGGGTGGGTGGGAGGGCCCAAGGATAATTCCATCTTGCACCTCTTTTTTCTTTTCTTTTTCTTTGCATCATGTGCTGATTGGGGAGGGTTTTTTGGAAGGGACATCCTGCGTGACACTGCAGTGCCACTCCTAGATGGGCCCGGTGTTTGTGTCGGCCACTAGGGTCGCTAATCTTACTCACACAGCTACCTCATTGCGCCTCTTTTTTTCTTTGCGTCATGTGCTGTTTGGGGAGGGTTTTTTGGAAGGGACATCCTGCGTGACACTGCAGTGCCACTCCTAGATGTGCCCGGTGTTTGTGTCGGCCACTAGGGTCGCTAATCTTACTCACACAGTCAGCTACCTCATTGCGCCTCTTTTTTTCTTTGCGTCATGTGCTGTTTGGGGAGGGTTTTTTGGAAGGGCCATCCTGCGTGACACTGCAGTGCCACTCCTAGATGGGCCCGGTGTTTGTGTCGGCCACTAGGGTCGCTTATCTTACTCACACAGCGACCTCGGTGCAAATTTTAGGACTAAAAATAATATTGTGAGGTGTGATGTGTTCAGAATAGGCTGAAAATGAGTGTAAATTATGTTTTTTGAGGTTAATAATACTTTGGGATCAAAATTACCCCCAAATTCTATGATTTAAGCTGTTTTTTAGGGTTTTTTTAAAAAAACACCCGAATCCAAAACACACCCGAATCCGACAAAAAAAATTCGGTGAGGTTTTGCCAAAACGCGGTCGAACCCAAAACACGGCCGCGGAACCGAACCCAAAACCAAAACACAAAACCCGAAAAATTTCCGGCGCTCATCTAGTGTATAGTGTATGGGTGTGATATCAGTGTGACCTGTGTATATAGTGATCAGTGTGTATCAGGTGTGTGATATCAGTGTGACCTGTGTATATAGTGATCAGTGTGTATCAGGTGTGTGATATCAGTGTGACCTGTGTATATAGTGATCAGTGTGTATCAGGTGTGTGATATCAGTGTGACCTGTGTATATAGTGATCAGTGTGTATCAGGTGTGTGATATCAGTGTGACCTGTGTATATAGTGATCAGTGTGTATCAGGTGTGTGATATCAGTGTGACCTGTGTATATAGTGATCAGTGTGTATCAGGTGTGTGATATCAGTGTGACCTGTGTATAGTGATCAGAGTGTATCAGGTGTGTGATATCAGTGTGACCTGTGTATAGTGATCAGAGTGTATCAGGTGTGTGATATCAGTGTGACCTGTGTATAGTGACCAGTGTGTATCACGTATGTTATATTGGTGTGTATCAGGTGTGTGATATCAGTGTGACCTGTGTATAGTGATCAGTGTGTATCAAATGTGTGATATCAGTGTGACCTGTGTATAGTGATCAGTGTATATCAGGTGTGTGATATCAGTGTGACCTGTGTATAGTGATCAGTGTGTATCAGGTGTGTGATATCAGTGTGACCTGTGTATAGTGATCAGTGCGTATCAGGTGTGTGATATCAGTGTGACCTCTGTATAGTGACCAGTGTGTATCACGTATGTGATATTGGTGTGTATCAGATGTGTGATATCAGTGTGACCTGTGTATAGTGATCAGTGTGTATCAGGTGTGTGATATCAGTGTGACCTGTGTATAGTGATCAGTGTATATCAGGTGTGTGATATCAGTGTGACCTGTGTATAGGGATCAGTGTGTATCAGGTGTGTGATATCAGTGTGACCTGTGTATAGTGATCAGTGCGTATCAGGTGTGTGATATCAGTGTGACCTCTGTATAGTGACCAGTGTGTATCACGTATGTGATATTGGTGTGTATCAGATGTGTGATATCAGTGTGACCTGTGTATAGTGATCAGTGTGTATCAGGTGTGTGATATCAGTGTGACCTGTGTATAGTGATCAGTGTGTATAAGGTGTGTGATATCAGCGTGACCTGTGTATAGTGATCAGTGTGTATCAGGTGTGTGATATCAGTGTGACCTGTGTATAGTGATCAGTGTGAATCAGGTGTGTGATATCAGTGTGACCTCTGTATAGTGACCAGTGTGTATCACGTATGTGATATTGGTGTGTATCAGGTGTGTGATATCAGTGTGACCTGTGTATAGTGATCAGTGTGTATCAGATGTGTGATATCAGTGTGACCTGTGTATAGTGATCAGTGTGTATCAGATGTGTGATATCAGTGTGACCTGTGTATAATGATCAGTGTGTATCAGGTGTGTGATATCAGTGTGACCTGTGTATAGTGATCAGTGTATATCAGGTGTGTGATATCAGCGTGACCTGTGTACAGTGATCAGTGTGTATCAGGTGTGTGATATCAGTGTGACCTGTGTATAGTGATCAGTGTGTATCAGATGTGTGATATCAGTGTGACCTGTGTATAGTGACCAGTGTGTATCAGGTATGTGATATCAGTGTGACCTGTGTATAGTGATCAGTGTGTATCAGGTGTGTGATATCGGTGTGACCTGTGTATAGTGATCAGTGTGTATCAGGTGTGTGATATCAGTGTGACCTGTGTATAGTGATCAGTGTGTATCAGGTGTGTGATATCGGTGTGACCTGTGTATAGTGATCAGTGTATATCAGGTGTGTGATATCAGTGTGACCTGTGTATAGTGATCAGTGTGTATCAGGTGTGTGATATTAGTGTGACCTGTGTATAGTGATCAGTGTGTATCAGGTGTGTGATATCAGTGTGACCTGTGTATAGTGATCAGTGTATATCAGGTGTGTGATATCAGTGTGACCTGTGTATAGTGATCAGTGTGTATCAGGTGTGTGATATTAGTGTGACCTGTGTATAGTGATCAGTGTGTATCAGGTGTGTGATATCAGTGTGACCTGTGTATAGTGATCAGTGTGTATCAGGTGTGTGATATCGGTGTGACCTGTGTACAGTGACCAGTGTGTATCAGGTGTGGGATATCAGTGTGACCTGTGTATAGTGATGAGTGTGTATCGGGTGTGTGATATCAGTGTGACCTGTGTATAGTGATCAGTGTGTATCAGGTGTGTGATATCAGTGTGACCTGTGTATAGTGATCAGTGTGTATCAGGTGTGTGATATCGGTGTGACCTGTGTATAGTGATCAGTGTGTATCAGGTATGTGATATCAGTTTGACCTGTGTATAGGTATCAGTGTGTAGCAGGTGTGGGATATCAGTGTGACCTGTGTATAGTGATCAGTGTATATCAGGTGTGTGATATCAGTGTGACCTGTGTATAGTGATCAGTGTGTATCAGGTGTGTGATATCAGTGTGACCTGTGTATAGTGATCAGTGTGTATCAGGTGTGGGATATCAGTGTGACCTGTGTATAGTGATCAGTGTATATCAGGTGTGTGATATCAGCGTGACTTGTGTACAGTGATCAGTGTGTAGCAGGTGTGCGATATCAGTGTGACCTGTGTATAGTGATCAGTGTGTATCAGGTGTGTGATATCAGTGTGACCTCTGTATAGTGACCAGTGTGTATCACGTATGTGATATTGGTGTGTATCAGATGTGTGATATCAGCGTGACCTGTGTATAGTGATCAATGTGCATCAGGTGTGTGATATCAGTGTGACCTGTGTATAGTGATCAGTGTGTATCAAGTGTGTGATATCAGTGTGACCTGTGTATAGTGACCAGTGTGTATCAGGTGTGTGATATCAGTGTGACCTGTGTATAGTGATCAGAGTGTATCGGGTGTGTGATATCAGTGTGACCTGTGTATAGTGATCAGTGTGTATCAGGTGTGTGATATCAGTGTGACCTGTGTATAGTGATCAGTGTGTATCAGGTGTGTGATATCAGTGTGACCTGTGTATAGTGATCAGTGTGTATCAGGTGTGTGATATCAGTGTGACCTGTGTATAGTGATCAGTGTGTATCAGGTATGTGATATCAGTGTGACCTGTGTATAGGTATCAGTGTGTAGCAGGTGTGGGATATCAGTGTGACCTGTGTATAGTGATCAGTGTATATCAGGTGTGTGATATCAGTGTGACCTGTGTATAGTGATCAGTGTGTATCAGGTGTGTGATATCAGTGTGACCTGTGTATAGTGATCAGTGTGTATCAGGTGTGGGATATCAGTGTGACCTGTGTATAGTGATCAGTGTATATCAGGTGTGTGATATCAGCGTGACCTGTGTACAGTGATCAGTGTGTAGCAGGTGTGCGATATCAGTGTGACCTGTGTATAGTGATCAGTGTGTATCAGGTGTGTGATATCAGTGTGACCTCTGTATAGTGACCAGTGTGTATCACGTATGTGATATTGGTGTGTATCAGATGTGTGATATCAGCGTGACCTGTGTATAGTGATCAGTGTGTATCAGGTGTGTGATATCAGTGTGACCTGTGTATAGTGACCAGTGTGTATCACGTATGTGATATTGGTGTGTATCAGGTGTGTGATATCAGCGTGACCTGTGTACAGTGATCAGTGTGTATCAGATGTGTGATATCAGTGTGACCTGTGTATAGTATGTATCAGTTATATGATAACAATTTAGTAAATGAGAACTGTACTGTACACGCTTATTTATGAGTATTTGGGGGAATTTCCTACAAATCAGACAGATGTAATCAGTGCATATCGTCATTATGATATATTTCAATATTGTTACTGGTGAGTTTTCACTGTTGCCCAGTCCGGGTTGTTGGGTTTTCTCCGCAGTAAAGTCTGGCTCTGGGCACATACATACAGATTTGGGGCTACATTTACAGCACTAGGCGCCACTTTTCTCCGATTGTTTGGGCACTTGCAGCACTGGATTTTAAAGGGGCAAACTTATTAAATACAAAACTGGGTGTGTTTTGTATTCAAATTGATTGCCCCTTTAAATCCATTGGCCCAAAACCATGATGACGCGGTGGCTTTGAAAAGCGGTGCTTAGTAAATTCAGCTCTTGGTTTTCCATGATGCAGGTTACGGCAAGGGTCTTTACAGGTCAGGACGTCGCGGGCTGGAGGTTCCAACATGGTGACATTTATTAACTGAGTTTGAAAACAAACAAAAACTAAAACGTATGGACCAGTGGCTTGGGGGCGAGGGGCTGCGGGGGCGCCACTGATTTACAGCATGTCAGTCTGCAGTCTCCTTCCCTCCGCCGCTTGTTAGAGGGACACGGAGGGCACACAGCGCGCCTCCCTGTGTCCCTCCTGCTGCATCATCTCCGGCGGCCGCTGGTCTAATAGGGGGAAGTGCCGTCCGTGAGCTCTAATTGGCTCACGAACCGGCACTTCCCCCTATTAGACCCGCGGCCGCCGGAGATGATGCAGCAGGAGGGACACAGGAGAGACGAGCTGTGTGCCCTCCGTGTCCCTCCAAAAAGCGACGGGGGGGGGGGGGGTAAATATCTGGCACTGGGGGCATATATGGCAGGGGGGGGAGGGAGGAATATATGGCACGGGGGGGGGGAGGGAGGAATATCTGGCACTGGGGCATTTCTGGCACTGTGGGGAATATCTGGCACTGGGGGCATATCTGGCACTGGGGGGGGGGATATCTGGCACTGGGGCATATATGGCACTGGGGGGGAATATCTGGCACTGGGGGCATATATGGCACTGGGGGGGATATCTGGCACGGGGGGCATATATGGCACTGGGGGGAATATCTGGCACTGGGGGCATATATGGCACTGGGGGGGGATATCTGGCACTGGGGCATATATGGCACTGGGGGGAATATCTGGCACTGGGGGGGGATATCTGGCACTGGGGCATATATGGCACTGGGGGGAATATCTGGCACTGGGGGGGGGGATATCTGGCACTGGGGCATATATGGCACTGGGGAGGAATATCTGGCACTGGGGACATATATGGCACTGGGGGGGAATATCTGGCACTGGGGGCATATGTGGCACTGGGGGGGTATATGTGTACCTGGCACATGGGGACGACGACTATATTTGGCACTGGGGCATGTAAGTACCTGGCACCGTGGGGGAATATCTGGCACTGGGGACATATGTGGCACTGGGAGCACAGCCCTAGCAACAAGGACTACCTCCTAGCAACGAGCATGACACCCAGTGCATGAAACACCTGGCAACGAGCATGACACCCAGTGCATGAAACACCTGGCAACGAGCATGACACCCAGTGCATGAAACACCTGGCAACGAGCATGACACCCAGTGCATGAAACACCTGGCAACGAGCATGACACCCTGAGCATGAAAACCCCTGGCACCGTGCATGGAACCAAGAGCATGAAACCCCTGGCAACGAGCATGACACCCAGTGCATGAAACCCCTGACAACGAGCAGGTAATTGAAAATAAGAATTTACTTACCGATAATTCTATTTCTCGGAGTCCGTAGTGGATGCTGGGGTTCCTGAAAGGACCATGGGGAATAGCGGCTCCGCAGGAGACAGGGCACAAAAAGTAAAGCTTTAGGATCAGGTGGTGTGCACTGGCTCCTCCCCCTATGACCCTCCTCCAAGCCTCAGTTAGGATACTGTGCCCGGACGAGCGTACACAATAAGGAAGGATTTTGAATCCCGGGTAAGACTCATACCAGCCACACCAATCACACTGTACAACCTGTGATCTGAACCCAGTTAACAGTATGATAACAGCGGAGCCTCTGAAAAGATGGCTCACAACAATAATAACCCGATTTTTGTAACTATGTACAAGTATTGCAGATAATCCGCACTTGGGATGGGCGCCCAGCATCCACTACGGACTCCGAGAAATAGAATTATCGGTAAGTAAATTCTTATTTTCTCTATCGTCCTAGTGGATGCTGGGGTTCCTGAAAGGACCATGGGGATAATACCAAAGCTCCCAAACGGGCGGGAGAGTGCGGATGACTCTGCAGCACCGAATGAGAGAACTCCAGGTCCTCCTTAGCCAGGGTATCAAATTTGTAGGATTTTACCAACGTGTTTGCCCCTGACTAAATAGCCGCTCGGCAAAGTTGTAAAGCCGAGACCCCTCGGGCAGCCGCCCAAGATAAGCCCACCTTCCTTGTGGAATGGGCATTTACATATTTTGGCTGTGGCAGGCCTGCCACAGAATGTGCAAGCTGAATTGTATTACACATCCAACTAGCAATAGTCTGCTTAGAAGCAAGAGCACCCAGTTTGTTGGGTGCATACAGGATAACAGCAAGTCAGTTTTCCTGACTCCAGCCGTCCTGGAACCTATATTTACAGGGCCCTGACAACATCTAGCAACCTGGAGTCCTCCAAGTCCCTAGTAGGCGCAAGGCACCAAAATAAGCTGGTTCAGGTGAAACACTGACACCACCTTAGGGAGAGAACTGGGGACGAGTCCGCAGCTCTGCCCTGTCCAAATGGACAACCAGATATGGGCTTTTTTGAGAAAAAAACCACCAATTTGACACTCGCCTGGTCCAGGCCAGGGCCAAGAGCATGGTCACTTTTCATGTGAGATGCTTCAAATCCACAGATTTGACTGGTTTTAAACCAATGTGATTTGAGGAATCCCAGAACTACGTTGAGATCCCACAGTGCCACTGGAGGCACAAAAGGGGGTTGTATATGCAATACTCCCTTGACAAACTTCTGGACTTCAGGAACTGAAGCCACTTCTTTCTGGAAGAAAATCGACAGGGCCGAAATTTGAACCTTAATGGACCCCAATTTGAGGCCCATAGACACTCCTGTTTGCAGGAAATGCAGGAATCGACCGAGTTGAAATTTCTTCGTGGGGCCTTTCTGGCCTCACACCACGCAACATATTTTTGCCACATGTGGTGATAATGTTGTGCGGTCACCTCCTTTCTGGCTTTGACCAGGGTAGGAATGACCTCTGCCGGAATGCCTTTTTCCCTTAGGATCCGGCGTTCCACCGCCATGCCGTCAAACGCAGCTGCGGTAAGTCTTGGAACAGACATGGTACTTGCTGAAACAAGTCCCTTCTTAGCGGCAGAGGCCATAAGTCCTCTGTGAGCATCTCTTGAAGTTCCGGGTACCAAGTCCTTCTTGGCCAATCCGGAGCCATGAGTATAGTTCTTACTCCTCTACGTCTTATAAGTCTCAGTACCTTAGGTATGAGAAGCAGAGGATGGAACACATAAACCGACTGGTACATCCATGGTGTTACCAGAACGTCCACAGCTATTGCCTGAGGGTCTCTTAACCTGGCGCAATACCTGTCCCGTTTTTTGTTCAGACGGGACGCCATCATGTCCACCTTTGGTATTTCCCAACGGTTTACAATCATGTGGAAAACTTCCCGATGAAGTTTCCACTCTGCCGGGTGGAGGTCGTGCCTGCTGAGGAAGTCTGCTTCCCAGTTTCCATTCCCGGAATGAAACACTGCTGACAGTGCTATCACATGATTTTCCGCCCAGCGAAAAGTCCTTGCAGTTTTTGCCATTGCCCTCCTGCTTCTTGTGCCGCCCTGTCTATTTACGTGGGCGACTGCCGTGATGTTTTTCCCACTGGATCAATACCGGCTGACCTTGAAGCAGAGGTCTTGCTAAGCTTAGAGTATTATAAATTTACCCTTAGCTCCAGTATATTTATGTGGAGAAAAGTCTCCAGACTTGATCACACTCCCTGGAAATTTTTTCCTTGTGTGACTGCTCCCCAGCCTCTCGGGCTGGCCTCCGTGGTCACCAGCATCCAATCCTGAATGCCGAATCTGCGGCCCTCTAGAAGATGAGCACTCTGTAACCACCACAGGAGAGACACCCTTGTCCTTGGATATAGGGTTATCCGCTGATGCATCTGAAGATGCGATCCGGACCATTTGTCCAGCAGATCCCACTGAAAAATTCTTGCGTGAAATCTGCCGAATGGAATTGCTTCGTAGGAAGTCACCATCTTTACCAGGACCCTTGTGCAATGATGCACTGATTTTAGGAGGTTCCTGACTAGCTCGGATAACTCCCTGGCTTTTTCTTCCGGGAGAAACACCTTTTTCTGGACTGTGTCCAGAATCATCCCTAGGCACAGCAGACTTGTCGTCGGGATCAGCTGCGATTTTGGAATATTTAGAATCCACCCGTGCTGTTGTAGCAGTATCCGAGATAGTGCTACTCCGACCTCCAACTGTTCCCTGGACTTTGCCCTTATCAGGAGATCGTCCAAGTAAGGGATAATTAAGACGCCTTTTCTTCGAAGAAGAATCATCATTTCGGCCATTACCTTGGTAAAGACCCGGGGTGCCGTGGACAATCCAAACGGCAGCGTCTGAAACTGATAGTGACAGTTCTGTACCACGAACCTGAGGTACCCTTAGTGAGAAGGGCAAATTTTGGACATGGAGGTAAGCATCCCTGATGTCTCGGGACACTATATAGTCCCCTTCTTCCTGGTTCGTTATCACTGCTCTGAGTGACTCCATCTTGATTTGAACCTTTGTAAGTGTTCAAATTTTTTTAGATTTAGAATAGGTCTCACCTAGCCTTCTGGCTTCAGTACCACAATATAATGTGGAATAATACCCCTTTTCTTGTTGTAGGAGGGGTAATTTGATTATCACCTGCTGGGAATACAGCTTGTGAATTGTTTCCCATACTGCCTCCTTGTCGGAGGGAGACCTTGGTAAACCAGACTTCAGGAGCCTGCGAAGGGGAAACGTCTCGACATTCCAATCTGTACCCCTGGGATACTACATGTAGGATCCAGGGGTCCTGTACGGTCCCAGCGTCATGCTGAGAGCTTGGCAGAAGCGGTGGAACGCTTCTGTTCCTGGGAATGGGCTGCCTGCTGCAGTCTTCTTCCCTTTCCTCTATCCCTGGGCAGATATGACTCTTATAGGGACGAAAGGACTGAGGCTGAAAAGACGGTGTCTTTTTCTGCAGAGATGTGACTTAGGGTAAAAACGGTGGATTTTCCAGCAGTTGCCGTGGCCACCAGGTCCGATGGACCGACCCCAAATAACTCCTCTTCCTTTATACGGCAATACACCTTTGTGCCGTTTGGAATCTGCATCACCTGACCACTGTCGTGTCCATAAACATCTTCTGGCAGATATGGACATCGCAATTACTCTTGATGCCAGAGTGCAAATATCCCTCTGTGCATCTCGCATATATAGAAAATGCATCCTTTAAATGCTCTATAGTCAATAAAATACTGTCCCTGTCAAGGGTATCAATATTTTTAGTCAGGGAATCCGACCAAGCCACCCCAGCTCTGCACATCCAGGCTGAGGCGATCGCTGGTCGCAGTATAACACCAGTATGTGTGTATATACTTTTTATGATATTTTCCAGCCTCCTGTCAGCTGGCTCCTTGAGGACGGCCCTATCTATAGACGGTACCGCCACTTGTTTTGATAACGTGTGAGCGCCTTATCCACCATAAGGGGTGTTTCCCAACGCGCCCTAACTTCTGGCGGGAAAGGGTATACCGCCCATAATTTTCTATCGGGGGGAACCCACGCATCATCACACACTTCATTTAATTTATCTGATTCAGGAAAAACTACGGTAGTTTTTTCACATCCCACATAATACCCTCTTTTGTGGTACTTGTAGTATCAGAAATATGTAACACCTCCTTCATTGCCCTTAACGTGTGGCCCTAATAAGGAATACGTTTGTTTATTCACCGTCGACACTGGATTCAGTGTCCGTGTCTGTGTCTGTGTCGACCGACTAAAGTAAACGGGCGTTTTAAAACCCCTGACGGTGTTTCTGAGACGTCTGGACCGGTACTAATTGTTTGTCGGCCGTCTCATGTCGTCAACCGACCTTGCAGCGTGTTGACATTATCACGTAATTCCCTAAATAAGCCATCCATTCCGGTGTCGACTCCCTAGAGAGTGACATCACCATTACAGGCAATTGCTCCGCCTCCTCACCAACATCGTCCTCATACATGTCGACACACACGTACCGACACACAGCACACACACAGGGAATGCTCTGATAGAGGACAGGACCCACTAGCCCTTTGGAGAGACAGAGGGAGAGTTTGCCAGCACACACCAAAAACGCTATAATTATATAGGGACAACCTTATATAAGTGTTTTCCCTTATAGCATCTTTTATATATTTCTAACGCCAAATTAGTGCCCCCCCTCTCTGTTTTAACCCTGTTTCTGTAGTGCAGTGCAGGGGAGAGCCTGGGAGCCTTCCCTCCAGCCTTTCTGTGAGGGAAAATGGCGCTGTGTGCTGAGGAGATAGGCCCCGCCCCTTTTTCGGCGGGCTCATCTCCCGCTCTTTAATGGATTCTGGCAGGGGTTAAATATCTCCATATAGCCCCCGGAGGCTATATGTGAGGTATTTTTAGCCAAAAAAGGTTTTCATTTGCCTCCCAGGGCGCCCCCCTCCCAGCGCCCTGCACCCTCAGTGACTGCCGTGTGAAGTGTGCTGAGAGGAAATGGCGCACAGCTGCAGTGCTGTGCGCTACCTTAAGAAGACTGAGGAGTCTTCTGCCGCCGATTCTGGACCTCTTCTCGTTTCAGCATCTGCAAGGGGGCCGGCGGCGAGGCTCCGGTGACCATCCAGGCTGTACCTGTGATCGTCCCTCTGGAGCTAATGTCCAGTAGCCAAAGAAGCCAATCCATCCAGCACGCAGGTGAGTTCACTTCTTCTCCCCTAAGTCCCTCGTTGCAGTGATCCTGTTGCCAGCAGGACTCACTGTAAAATAAAAAACCTAAGCTAAACTTTTCTAAGCAGCTCTTTAGGAGAGCCACCTAGATTGCACCCTTCTCGGCCGGGCACAAAAATCTAACTGAGGCTTGGAGGAGGGTCATAGGGGGAGGAGCCAGTGCACACCACCTGATCCTAAAGCTTTACTTTTTGTGCCCTGTCTCCTGCGGAGCCGCTATTCCCCATGGTCCTTTCAGGAACCCCAGCATCCACTAGGACGATAGAGAAAAGTAATTAGAAGCCTTACTGTAGGACTTAGTGTGTAATGGGCATTACGGTGTGTGGCATAATGTATCACGGACATTGCGGTGTGTGTCATAATGTGTCACGGGCATTACGGTGTATGGTATACTATATCGCGGGCATTGTGATATGTGGTATAATGTCTCAGGGTCATTGCAGTGTGTGGCATAATGTATCACGGACATTGCGGTGTGTGTCATAATGTGTCAGGCATTACGGTGTGTGGTATACTATATCACGGGCATTGTGGTATGTGGTATAATGTCTCAGGGTCATTGCAGTGTGGCATAATACATAACGGGCATTGCGATGTGTGGCATAGGGTATAACGGGCAGGGCATTGCGGTATGTGTCACAGGCATTGCGGTGTATGGTATACTATATCACGGGCATTGTGGTATAATGTCTCAAGGTCATTGCAGTGTGTGGCATAATGTGTCACAGGCATTGTATGTGCTATAATGTATCGGGCATTGCAGTGTGTGGCATAATGTATCACGGACATTGCGGTGTGTGTCATAATGTGTCACAGACATTGTATGTGCTATAATGTATCAGGGGCATTGCAGTGTGTAGCATAATGTATAACGGGCATTGCGATTCCTGTCATAATGTGTCACAGGCATTACGGTGTGTGGCATAATGTGTCACGGACATTACGGTGTGTGGCATAATGTGTCGGGGGCATTACAGTGTGTGCATATTGTGTCGTGCATTATTGTGTGCGGCATAATGTCTAAGGGCCATTGCAGTATGTGGCATAATGTATACTGGGCATTACTATAAGGAGGAAAAATGACAAATAATGTAAGGGGCATGAATCAGGATTATTTTTCTTTCCTGTGGTGGCCAACGTATGGGCGTGCAGGTTGCAAAACTGGGGTATAAGGTAGTCTTTTCCTGCAATGCCACGCCCCTTTATGCAAAACCACGCCCACTCCAACAAAACCACGCCCCTTTTGGGGCGCGTGCGCGCCTTCGGCGCGCGCATATTTATCCCTTTCTTGCTCCCAATTATGGAGCATGAAGGGGGGGGGGGGGCGCCGAAGAATTTTTTGGCTTGGGGGAGAAAAATTTCTAGTTACGCCACTGGTATGGACTCCCTGAAAACCCCTGCATAATAAAGAGGCAGTTTAAAAATAAAATAAAAAAATTATAATTATAAATAAAGGGTATAGAGGTTGCAAATAGATCTTACGGCAAGGATAGCAGTGTCTGCATCTTGTAGCATGGTTCCAGTTAGCTGCATACGTTCCGTCACTACAGGGCTTGCACAGTGTGACTGAGGAAGCTGAACATTTCTCCTTTATGTAGTAACCTGTTGGAATAAATCAGTCAATTACTATCCAGTAAAATACACTCTCCTGCTATGTAATACCGCATCAGTATTTCAATATATATAGCAATTCACTGTTTTCTTTTTGTACACATTTTCTCTTCCTCCACAGCAGTGCAGTGCTCCTTCCTAATATCCTATATGCAGCACAGTACTGCTTCCCAATCATATATCCCTCCACAGCAGTACAGCATAGTACTCCTTCCCAATATTCTATCCCTCCACAGCAGTATAGCACAGTACTCCTTCCCAATCTTCTATCTCTCCACAGCAGTACAGCATAGTACTCCTTCCCAATCTTCTATCCCTCCACAGCAGTACAGCATAGTACTTCTTCACAATCTTCTATCCTCCACAGTAGTACAGCATAGTACTCCTTCCCAATCTTCTATCCGTCCACAGCAGTATAGCACAGTACTCCTTCCCAATCTTCTATCTCTCCACAGCAGTATAGCATAATACTCCTTCCCAATCTTCTATCCCTCCACAGCAGTATACCACAGTACTCCTTCCCAATCTTCTATCTCTCCACAGCAGTGCAACACAGTGCTCCCTCCTAATATCCTATCCTCCAACAGCAGTACAGCACAGTACTCCTTCCCAACCATATATCCCTCCACAGCAGTACAGCATAGTACTCCTTCCCAATCTTCTATCCCTCCACAGCAGTATAGCATAGTACTCCTTCCCAATCTTCTATCTCTCCACAGCAGAACAGCACAGTACTCCTTCCCAATCTTCTATCCCCCCACAGCAGTACAGCACAGTACTCCTTCCCAATCTTCTATCTCTCCACAGCAGTGCAACACAGTGCTCCCTCCTAATATCCTATCCTCCAACAGCAGTACAGCACAGTACTCCTTCCAACCATATATCCCTCCACAGCAGTACAGCATAGTACTCCTTCCCAATCTTCTATCCCTCCACAGCAGTATAGCACAGTACTCCTTCCCAATCTTCTATCTCTTCCACAGCAGTATAGCATAGTACTCCTTCCCAATCTTATATCCCTCCACAGCAGTACAGCATAGTACTCCTTCCCAATCTTCTATCCCTCCACAGCAGTACAGCATAGTACTCCTTCCCAATCTTTTATCTCTTCACAGCAGTATAGCACAGTACTCCTTCCCAATCTTCTATCTCTCCACAGCAGTACAGCACAGAACTCCTTCCCAATCTTCTATCCCTCCACAGCAGTACAGCATAGTACTCCTTCCCAATCTTCTATCTCTTCACAGCAGTATAGCACAGTACTCCTTCCCAATCTTCTATCTCTCCACAGCAGTACAGCATAGTACTCCTTCCCAATCTTCTATCCCTCCACAGCAGTACAGCATAGTACTTCTTCACAATCTTCTATCCTCCACAGTAGTACAGCATAGTACTCCTTCCCAATCTTCTATCCGTCCACAGCAGTATAGCACAGTACTCCTTCCCAATCTTCTATCTCTCCACAGCAGTATAGCATAATACTCCTTCCCAATCTTCTATCCCTCCACAGCAGTATACCACAGTACTCCTTCCCAATCTTCTATCTCTCCACAGCAGTGCAACACAGTGCTCCCTCCTAATATCCTATCCTCCAACAGCAGTACAGCACAGTACTCCTTCCCAACCATATATCCCTCCACAGCAGTACAGCATAGTACTCCTTCCCAATCTTCTATCCCTCCACAGCAGTATAGCATAGTACTCCTTCCCAATCTTCTATCTCTCCACAGCAGAACAGCACAGTACTCCTTCCCAATCTTCTATCCCCCCACAGCAGTACAGCATAGTACTCCTTCCCAATCTTCTATCCCTCCACAGCAGTATAGCACAGTACTCCTTCCCAATCTTCTATCTCTTCCACAGCAGTATAGCATAGTACTCCTTCCCAATCTTCTATCCCTCCACAGCAGTACGACATAGTACTCCTTCCCAATCTTCTATCCCTCCACAGCAGTACAGCATAGTACTCCTTCCCAATCTTCTATCTCTTCACAGCAGTATAGCACAGTACTCCTTCCCAATCTTCTATCTCTCCACAGCAGTACAGCACAGTACTCCTTCCCAATCTTCTATCCCTTCACAGCAGTACAGCATAGTACTCCTTCCCAATCATATATCACTCGACAGCAGTAAAGCATAGTACTCCTTCCCAATCATATATCACTTGACAGCAGTAAAGCATAGTACTCCTTCCCAATCATATATCCCTCCACAGCACTACAGTATAGTACTCCTTCCCAATCTTCTATCCCTCCACAGCAGTACAGCATAGTACTTCTTCACAATCTTCTATCCTCCACAGTAGTACAGCATAGTACTCCTTCCCAATATTCTATCCGTCCACAGTAGTATAGCATAGTACTCCTTCCCAATCTTCTATCTCTCCACAGCAGTATAGCATAATACTCCTTCCCAATCTTCTATCCCTCCACAGCAGTATAGCACAGTACTCCTTCCCAATCTTCTATCTCTCCACAGCAGTGCAACACAGTGCTCCCTCCTAATATCCTATCCTCCAACAGCAGTACAGCACAGTACTCCTTCCCAACCATATATCCCTCCACAGCAGTACAGCATAGTACTCCTTCCCAATCTTCTATCCCTCCACAGCAGTATAGCACAGTACTCCTTCCCAATCTTCTATCTCTCCACAGCAGAACAGCACAGTACTCCTTCCCAATCTTCTACCCCCCCCCCCCCCCCACAGCAGTACAGCATAGTACTCCTTCCCAATCTTCTATCCCTCCACAGCAGTATAGCACAGTACTCCTTCCCAATCTTCTATCTCTTCCACAGCAGTACAGCATAGTACTCCTTCCCAATCTTCTATCCCTCCACAGCAGTACAGCATAGTACTCCTTCCCAATCTTCTATCTCTTCACAGCAGTATAGCACAGTACTCCTTCCCAATCTTCTATCTCTCCACAGCAGTACAGCACAGTACTCCTTCCCAATCTTATATCCCTCCACAGCAGTACAGCATAGTACTCCTTCCCAATCTTCTATCTCTTCACAGCAGTATAGCACAGTACTCCTCCCCAATCTTCTATCTCTCCACAGCAGTACAGCACAGTACTCCTTCCCAATCTTCTATCCCTCCACAGCAGTACAGCATAGTACTCCTTCCCAATCTTCTATCCCTCCACAGCAGTACAGCACAGTACTCCTTCCCAATCTTCTATCCCTCCACAGCAGTACAGCACAGTACTCCTTTCCAATCTTCTATCCCTTTACAGCAGTATACCACAGGGATCACTGCGAGATCCCTACTTCTGCACAGCTTTCTCTGCCCCTGGTGATCAGCTATGTGTGTCCGATGCTGATCACTGGTTAAAATAAAAAAAAGGGAAAAAAACAAAACATACTTACCAGTCCCAGGAGCCGGTGATCGGTGCTCCGGTGCGGGATTCCTGTCCACGGGAGCTCCTGTGCGCTGCTGTGACCCCTGTTGCAGTAAAGTGATGCTGCAAAACAGCAGCTCACTTTACAGCACTGGCGGTCACAGCAGCGCACAGGATCCGATGCCCGGCAGCCCTGCAGGAGCAACGATTACCGGCTCCCTGGACTGGTAAGTATATTTACCGTGGGGGAGTTTAGGTGCGATGGGGGGTTCGACCCAGCGGTGATGGTAGCAGCAATGTCGGCGGTGGCGGCGCATGCGCAGCAGGACATCAGGGTTTTTTCCCGAAAAATACCCCAATAGTGTTGCTCGCAAGCTCTGTCCCTGCATGCGATAATTGATACATCCGTGCGATGTAAACAATTATCGCTCTGCGGATTGGATCAATATTATCACATGCCATCCGCATCCTTGAGATGCAGATGGTGACAAATCGTCCCCTATGTCCCCAGGGCAATTCTAAGACAATGGAATCATTGCAGCCGACATCCCACACATTTCACTAGGAAGTCATAGTCCTCCAGGAGTCTGCGGGAACCCCCTAAGATTCTCCTAACCTTTAGGAGCCCACTCAGTTCCTGCTGATAGATATCTTCCCTGGTTCCTGTTCTGTTTGCTCATAGATTGAATGTGACCCTCAAATCCATATTACTCGTGACACAGAGCTGCCCTCTATAGCGCAGGGGCAGATTTACTAACGGGCAGTTTGTTGACCGTTACTTTGAAATGCTGAACAAGCCTAATTCATCCTTATTACAGTCGCTCCTTTAACTCCATAGGTCTAAGTCGTCCAATCAACAGCAGCGTCGACAAACCGATTTTGAGTAAATTTACCCCACAGTCTTTTATTCCACCTGGACCCGGTCCCAGCCTCTAACACAGGCAGATCCGGCCTACAACGGGAATGTCAGGCAGCAAACTTCCCTGTGGCAAATCTTGCGGAATCTACCCCATTGGAGGACCTGATGCTGCTAAGAACTGACAATATATGGTTTTATGTGTTCAGACTCGTATATAAACTGTTTATGGCAGTCTGTATGAGGAGGAGGAGGAGCAGGGCGTCATTACGTTTCTTCCCTCAGCCCAGGCACGCCCCTGCACTCGGGAACATTTCACAGTTCCTAGAATTGAAGGCCAAACCATAAAGTAGAAGTGGAGGTTTCCCCTTTGAGACTGCTCCATCCTCTAAGACGTCAAAGTAAACGCTGTAGTAGATTTATGACTCTCAGGAGGAGATGTATCAAGCCTTGGAAAGATATAAAGTGAAGACGTTGCTCAAAGTAACTACTCTACTTTATCTCTCTCAAAGGTTTGATACATATCCCCTTCGGTCATTCTTACTTCCGGAGTAAACCTGTCCTTGTAGTGGAGTATTAGGGACTGTCAGTCACTGCCTTGCCCAGGGAATGAGGAAGTACTGTGACTGCACACACCACACGGCTGACGCCCAGATATGGCATTAGCCAAGCATCTGAGGAAAGGGTCATCAGTACCCAGTGTTACATCTGGTTATATGCGTCATGTTCCTTGCATTTCTCTGTACTGCACTGCGGAACTGTTGCTGCCATATAAATGACGTGTCAGAATAATAAGCCTAAATTCCATGTTTGATTGGTAATTCAATCATTAAATGTGCAGTTTAGGGGCAAAACCAGGGCAATCCAGTGTGGCGCTGCTGGCATTCTGACGCCAGTGCCGTAAGTAGACATTTTAGCGCTGTGTGCAAATAACAGCTTTTGCGCCCCCATATACAAAACGGGGCCAGTGCGCGCTTAGGCGCATGCCAAAAATATAGGAGTGTGGTTTCATTGGGAAGGGGCGTGGCCACATAGCTCCCTTTTACACATTATGGCAGCAGAGCCCCCCTTTATTTACACCTTAGGCAGGCAGAGTCCCCATTTTTTACACATTACAGCAGCAGAGTCCCCCTTTTTACACATTAAACAGGCAGTCACCTTTTTACACATTAAGCAGGAAGAGTCCCTCTTTTTTGCACAGTAGGCAGGTGGAGTCCTCCTTTTTTTACAGATTACAACAGCAGAGACCCCCTTTTTACACATTAGGCAGGCAGAGTCCCCCTTTTTACACAAGAGACAGGGACAGTGAGTGTGTGTGTGTGTGTGTGTGTGTGTGTGTGTGTGTGTGTGTGTGTGTGTGTGTGTGTGTGTGTGTACATAAGTATTATACTTACCTGTGACCAGCTGGCAGGCATCTCCTCTTCTCCTTCCTGCTTGAGTCCTCTCCCAGCTAGCAGCTGCTCGCGGCACAGGGCAAGGCGCATGGCAGAGACCGAGTAAGCTAAGGTCCGAGAGACGTCTGATCCGGCATCCAGGGCTGTAAATGGCAGAGGAGGCAGATACTTGGGAGTTGGCGGCTGCCGTAGCGCTCCCGAGTCACTTGCAGAGATAGCATTGGCAGGAGACAGGTGGCGGCGCCGGCGGGACTCGGAGACCCAGTGAGCAGTGACTGCCCGAGATAGCAACCATGCGGGGGGTAATGCAGCGTTCCCGAGTCCCTTGCAGTGGCGAGAGGCTGGCGGTGCCGGCGGGACTCAGGGTGAGTAGTGACTGACTGGAGATGGTGCGCCTTCAATATATTTGCGCTGTGGGCAAGGCACATAATCAGCGAGGCCCTTGCAGAGGCAGCGGCAAGAGGCAGGCGGCGCCGGCTGTACTCAGGGTGAGTAGTGACTCACTGGAGATAGTGTGCCTTCAGTGCATTTGCGCTGTGGGCAAGGC
Source organism: Pseudophryne corroboree (assembly GCF_028390025.1). NCBI lineage: Eukaryota > Metazoa > Chordata > Amphibia > Anura > Myobatrachidae > Pseudophryne > Pseudophryne corroboree. Next base: position 765,634,290 of record NC_086446.1, read on the forward strand.
ACTATTGGCACACACGTAGTTACGGCCCTGTCTGACGCTGTCACAACTGGGCATTGCCCCTAATTTAAGTCAGGCATAGCGGTGATGTTGGATGGATTGGATCGATTTTTTGATTGTTCTGCGTTTGCGTGTTAAGTCGCACCTTGCACGCGTCCAGGTTCTGTGTGCGCAGAGTCACATTTGCCATTCAGGCACTCATAAGAAAAAGAAAAAAAAGTAAAGGTTTCCGCAGTTAACTTTATATTATAGCGTATGTGCGCTGTGATACTGGAGGGAACAGACACAGATTATGGTCACCCTCTTCTCCTAGAGGTACAGCGTCACAGCCCACACCTGCGACACATTTCCTCAGACACAGCAATACGGTGTCTTACCTGGGGGGCAGCGAGCACAGCACTTATCCATTTCTTCTTCCATGTACTGCTTCTCCTCGCATTGCGGCTGCTCTTCTGCGTCTGTGAACTGTATGGAATAAAAAGAAACTATCAGCCAATATTCACGAGGATGCAACATATCATGCACAGTGCCTTGTGCCTCGGTGATGTCACTAGTCATAGCATGGGTGAATATCACGGTGTGATATGCAGCTGTACTAAGTGGGCCTGAAGCTGAGATGGACTGTCGCCTGTTGACAGTGCGTGTTTTGCGTGATTTCTCACTAAACATGTTCCGGTATTAAGCGTGCGCAAGTATGGGCGACGCAGAGTCATATAAATTTCAGTTGCATCTGCACTAGCAACAGAATCTTTGTAATTGGTCGGTAAGTGGGTGTTCTCGTGTAAGTTCAGTTAGAGGATGTTGACGCAACTGTGGCTATACAAAGTTAGATAAAAGCGTAAATGCCATTGAAAGAGGACTGCACTACTGAGTAGACTCCATGTATTGGGAATCCCTTCCCTACAAATCCTGCAATTGCTCCTGCCTAGGCTGGTGAGCTTATGACTCCATGCTCTGCTCAAGCTCCGCTCCATCCACCAGTGTGTATAACAGTGAGTACAGCATCTGCTGGTGTTTACTGAAACTCTGCCACATCATCTAACCCTACTGTAAAACACATTTCCATTTGAATGACAGGCAGAGGCGGTCGCTGGGCGGGAGGGGGCGGCACGGCGACGTTTGGCCGCCCTTTCTGGGGCACAGTCCGGACAATGCAGGCTTGGCCAGACTGTGCGGGGGGCGGGCCGCAGTGCTGTGACCCAGGGCAGCAACAAGTAACTCCTGGCTAGCCGCAGGAGCTAGCTGTGCGATGCTTTTGTACTTGTGCGGGGAGTAGGGGGCGGCCAGACATGCGGGGCGGACTAGCCCTGTGCTGTGCGTCCCCCCATATGTCTGTGTCAGTGATCGTAGCTGTGATCAATTTAGCACAGCTACGATCAGGTCGGAATGACCCCCACAATGCAGAAGTGTCTACTGACAATTGGTAATATACTCATCACTCTTCGTTGATTACCACGGGCAAGTTACAAATAAAACCATTAGGAGGGTAGAGGAAGGAAGTATAGAGCAATTTGTCACCATGACATACCAATAATAAGAGCTGTCAGCAATTTTTGTCACCAAGTTTTGTATCAGTTACTTCCCTTTTTCCCAAACATAACTAACTGAAAGGAAAGTTAGAAGGGTGTAACTAGAGGGTAGCACATAGCTGCCTATCCTCCTGCATTCTGCAGGAGACTCCCTGAAATAGTAACAATCTCCCTCACTCCCTGAATAGACCAGCAATCTCCCTGATAACACCTAATCCCCATTATGTAGCTGTTACATTCTTGGTATAAAAAATAAAATAAAATCAGAGATACAGTACATGCATTTAAATGGGATCATCAGTGGCATTTCTCTGCATTGGCTATAAGGCGTAATGATCCCTATGGCTACAGTGCATCTGGAAATTATTCACAGCACTTCACTTTTTCCACATTTTTTTATTTTACAGCCTTTTTCCAAAATGGAATAAATTAAATTTTTCCCTCAAAATTCTACACACAGTGGCCCTCATTCTGAGTTGTTCGCTCGCATTGCACACGCTAGGCCGCCGCCCTATGGGAGTGCATCTTAGCATAGCAGAATAGCGAACGAAAGATTAGCAGAACTGCTAATAAATAATTCATTGCAGTTTCTGAGTAGCTCCAGACCTACTCACAGATTGCGATCAGCTCAGTCCGTTTAGTTCCTGGTTTGACGTCACAAACACGCCCTGCGTTCGGCCAGCCACTCCCCTGTTTCTCCAGACACTCCCGCGTTTTTCCCTGACACGCCTGCGTTTTTTAGCACACTCCTGGAAAACGCTCAGTTACCACCCAGAAACGCCCCTTTCCTGTCAATAATTCACCGATTAGCAGAGCGACTGAAAAGCGCCGCAGAATCCACAGCAAATCTACTAAGTTTTTAGTTAAATAACTAAGCGCATGCGCCCTGCGTACCTTGCGCATGCGCATTTTGCAACAAATCGCAGCATAGCGAAAATCGGCAACGAGCGAACAACTCGGAATGACCCCCAATATCCCATAATGACAATGTGAAAAAAGTGAGATTTTTGCTAATTTATTAAAAATAAAAAACTAAGAAATCACATATACATAAGTATTCACAGGCTTTGCCATGAAGCTCAAAATTGAGCTCAGGTGCATCCTGTTTCCACTGATCATCCTTGAGATGTTCCTGCAGCTTAATTGGAGTCCACCTGTGGTAAATTCAGTTGATTGGACATGATTTGGAAAGGCACACACCTGTCTATATAAGGTCCCACACTTGACAGTGCATGTCCGAGCACAAACCAAGCATGAAGTCAAAGGAATTGTCTGTAGACCTCCGAGACAGGATTGTCTCTAGGCACAAATCTGGGGAAGGGTACAGAAAAATATCTGCTGCTTTGAAGGTCCCAATGAGTGACGTTGGCCTCCTTCATCCGTGAGTGGAAGAAGTTCGGAACCACCAGGACTCTTCCAAGAGCTGGCCGGCCGTCTAAACTGAGCGATCGAGGGAGAAGGGCCCTAGTCAGGGAGGTGATCAAGAACCCGATGGTCACTCTGTCAGAGCTACAGCATTCCTCTAAAGAAGCACAACCATTTTCCAGAAGGACAACCATCTCTGCAGCAATCCGAGAATCAGGCCTGTATGGTAGAGTGGCCAAACAGAAGCCACTCCTTAGTAAAATGCACATGGCAGCCAGTCTGGAGTTTGCCAAAATGCACCCAAAGGACTCTCAGACCATGAGAAACAAAATTCTCTGGTCTGATGAGACAAAGATTGAACTCTTTGGCGTGAATGCCAGGTGTCATGTTTGGAGGAAACCAGTGACCGCTCATCACCAGGCCAATACCATCCCTACAGTGAAGCATAGTGCAGCATCATGCTCTGGGGATGTTTTTCAGCAGCAGGAACTGGGAGACTAGTCAGGATAGAGGGAAATATTTAAAAAATTTAGTGACTCCACATGGCGCTTCAGAGACAAGACATAAATAAATCGTGCTTACACAATACGAAATGAATGATTCGCATCACACAGGTGGGTATAAATGGCATAAAAGGATCAACACTGAAAATATAGAAAACAAACAGGCATAGTGTAACCCTGTTGGAAAATAAATGGTATTTTTATTTTTTGGTCCCACTCACATAGAGATGGTATAATATTGCATGTAGAAAATCAAAAATTTCTGTAGTTCTTGTTGGTATGACAGGTTAACTTCATAGAAGCTTTCTTATTCATATACCTCTTTAAAAAGAAATGATAGTGATAGTGCAACACTATCTATGACTAAGACAAATGATTTAATGAAATGCACTCACAAACATCAAAATGAAAACAACATATAATCATGTGCTGAAGGAATTTCCGTGGAATGGATAACTGCAAGATGAAACCTCAGGGTATAGTCACCAAAAGTCCCGGTAACTCCGGCGTCCCCACCAGTCCCAAATCACAACTCCGATTCCTTAGTCCTCGTCCAGCACAGACTCCCTGCTTAAGCGCTTTCGTATCTACGTCCATCCTCAGAAGCATAGGGAGCTACACTAAAAGTTCCTCCTTAAATACCAATGTAATTGGTTCATTAGAAGCACCTGCCGGTTTCAACAGCGTTTTTCCGGAAGTGACGTCACCGGATGTGACATATCCGGATACCAAGAAGCGTTCCACGACCAGGTGATTGCGTTCCACCGCACCCTCTTCATAAAGCATCAATGCACTCCAGGAAATGATGTATCCGGATACTAGTATGCGTTCCACTTTGCGGTGTTTGCGTTCCACCACGGAATCTCCGGGATATAATCAGTCAGTCCATTAAATATGTAAACAAAGCCAGAAATATATCCAAAATGACTAGATACATGATAATAATTGAGTAATCAAAAACATGACTTGAAACAATGACAATAAAAAAAGGAAGAATAATAGGAGATAATAACAGAGAAACAAATATTGATAAAATCCATAAACATAAGATGTCTTTTAAAGATAAAAAAATGTTGATAGTTAAAAACCATCACCAATGAGAAATTGATAGAGATGGGAGCCATATAAAGATATTAAAATATTAAAACTAGTAACAATAATAATTGAAAACAGTAAGATATCGGAGGCCCTGAAGCTGGACTATAAAAACCACTTAAGCTCAAAATCACTATTGAGTCCAAGAGGAACCAAAGTTTTTAATTTTATAGATCCATTCCATTTCTGTTTTTGAAAGGACCACCTCAATTTCCTTATTTCGTGGTGTGGGATTAACTGTTTGTATCCCCCAAAATGTTTTGAAATAAGTTGGATTAGATTAATGTTTTTGTTTAAAATGTTTAGGGACCGTATGAGTCTCAAGACCTTTTTTAACATTATTAACATGTTCATAAAGTCTCGTTTTTCAAATTACGACTAGTCTTCCCAACATAAATTCAACCACACGCACACTCTAGTGCATAGACTCCTCAAGTTGCAAGTAATGAAGTCCCGAATAGGGTAAGTATTACCATTAACCGTGAATTCTTTAATTTTACCCGGCTCTTTGGTACATTTGTACATTGCACAAAGCCCACACCTATAAAACCCTTTACTTCTTATACTACTTCTTTTAGTGGTTTCGATAGAACTGTGGACTAATCGGTCTTAGGTTCCTGGTGCTCAGAACAAGGGAGATGTTGCGTAGTGAGTCCTGAGCACCAGAACGTGACGCTGAAACAAGGTGTGGTGTGGAAATAGCCCCTAGCACCCTACCTCCGTTGTTTCACCCGTGTGGTCCGTTCACGCCTGAGTGACTATGGTTTCTTGGGCCCACGGCAGCCGCATTTGATGGGCGGATTAGGTCTGCCCAACTCCGATGCCCCCAGGTCTTAGATTGAGACAAGGCATGAACCGAGACAGGATAATAACAAGGGGACCTCTAGCTAAAACAAACAGAAGGCTAGGGGCTACTAACAACCCTAAACCTAAATATATGTGCGGCACGCCGCCAAAGGAAAAGGACAACAAAGGAAATGCTGTCCACTCGCCGACACAATACCGTTGTGTACCGGCGGTGACAGCACAAGCAGAACCCTCTGCAAAACACCAGAAACAAATTATAACCAAAGAATACTGCGGCCTGAGCCGACGGACGCGGCAAAGCCGCTACTCGCGGAACCGGTACAAATACTGGCAAACGGACAGGAACCCCCAATGTAGCTGACACAGACTCTCAGAACTGGAGGACAGGCAGAATCCCAAACGACAGATCGGTGGACACCAAGAAGCCAGATATTCGACCAGGCACAGACAAAGCCACAGGACTCCTGGACAGGAACGCTTCACGGCAGGACACAGGATCAGACACTGGAATCGACACTGGAATCGACACAGGAACCGACACTCAAAGCAGCTAGACAGACACTGCTAGACAGGAGCTCAGGAACTGGCAGGGACTAGCTCAGAACTCAAGAACTCTGGAACCCAGGAAACCTGGAAATCTGGAAATATCACCATCGTCTGTGAATTGCACTGAGCCAGCATATAACAGAGAGTCTTAATTAATTATGTCGTGCAGCTGCCCTGTTGCACAACTGAGAGGTGCAATCAACAGACAGGTGAGGCTGAACACATGGGAACAAGCTGCAATCACACAGACTCACCACTGGCAGCAAACAAGAATCTTCTTAAACCAGAGCAACGGGAAATCCTGGCCTGCAAGACTACTTATAAACATAAAATAGGAATGAACCACTACCTGTGGTTCATAACAATCGGTCCTTCAACGACTTGGACCTTCTATAAATAAAACTAGGTTTAGCGGGTAATAAGCCACCCAAAATAAGATCTTTAATTAAGACAATGTTTTTTTATGGTGGTTTCTATTTCCTTATGTTGGGAATTAAAATTCGAAATAAAAGACCACTTAAAATTATCTTCCTTAGGTTTCCCATTCTTTTTACCCCATATCAAGTCACTTCTGTTGGTACTGTTTACTTTATCCCAGGCTTTTATTAATAATTCCCTAGAATAACCTTTTTCAAGGAACCGATCAGTTAATTCCCTCGATTGTACCGAACAGACCTCAGGGTAAGTGCAGTTGCGTTTAACTCTTAAAAATTGACTATATGGTATTCCATCGAGCCAATGCTCACGATGTTGGCTAATGCGTTCGATGAAACTATTAGAATCAGTCAATTTTCGATATAATTTGGTCTTTAAAGATTCATTTTCTTTATAGTTACATAAATTAAGATAAGTGATTTCTCTCTGGCTTCTCATCGAGGTCAGTTTAATACTGAATGTGTTTCTTCCAAGGGAGTCAAGGAAAGAATTCAATTCCTCCACACTGTCCTCCCACACAAACAGTATATCATCAGTGTAGTGACGCCACAGCACCAGTCCCGCCCCCAGAACATCTCTAGGCCATACTACAAGGTCTTCCCAGTATGCCATAAAGAGATTTGCGTAACTGGGAGTGAACCTGGTGCCCATGGCAGTCCCCACCCGTTGGAATTAATAGCTGCCATTGAAGATAAAATAATTATTGAGTATGAACCTGACACCTTCTCGAATAGAATCTTTCAGGTCACTATCATAATCAGATTTATCAAGGAAATATGAGATTGCCTCTAACCCCTTCTCTTCATCAATGATTGTATACAGTGTGGATATATCCGCACTCACAAGTGTATAATTATCCTTCCAATTGAAATCTTCTAACAAGGTTAACAATTGTCCTGTATCTTTCAAATAGGATTTTGTTTGCTTAACTAAAGGTTGAAGATAGTGATCAATAATCATTGATAGATTAGAGGTTACGCTATTAGTCCCCGAGACTATAGGTCTCCCCGGTGGATGGATAGGGTCCTTATGGACCTTTGGTAAACAGTAGATGGTTGGAATGGAAGGTTGTTTAATATTAATAAAATCAAATTCATCCTTGATTATAATCTTTTTCAATAAATCCTCAGTGGTCAATCTAAGTAATGCCTCACTGATCTTATTGGTGGGATCGGATTTTACTTTAGAGAACGTTATACCATCACCGAGTTGACGGTCTATCTCTGCTATATAATCCGACTTGTCCATAAGGACAAGCCCTCCGACTTTATCGGCGGGCTTGATAATCAGATCAGTATCTTCTCTAAATTATTTCAACGCTGCCCACTCCTTTTTTGTAAGGTTACATTTATTTCTTGTCTTGCGTAGAGTCTGTTCGACGTCATCTATAGCAAGTTTGTTGAAACAATCAATGAAACTTATGTACATGTGATTTCTTAGTTTTTTCTTTTGAATAAATTATCAAAAATCTACAAAACAACTTTTTTCACGTTGTCATTATGGGGTATTGTATGTAGAATTTTGAGGAAAAAAAAATATTTATTCCATTTTGCAATAAGTCTGTAACATAACAAAATGTGCAAAAAAGTGAAGCGCTGTGAATACTTTCCAGATGAAAAATATCAGTGTCTTTTCTTCAACAAGTAGATCAGACTAACTTTGGGGCTCATTTACATTTGGATGTAAGTCATTTTTATGACACGCCTCTCAGATGTAGCCGTACACGTCCGCGCTGATAGGTGTTACTTTCACACTCTCCCTGACATGCTTTTTCAAAAGTAGGAAAGTATGTGTGACCCCTGTTCCCGCTCACGTGTACAAGGAGAGTACACATGTGCGGGAACAGGGGTCAGGAAGGGCAGAACAAGCAATGACAGTAACGCTAATGTTTGTATAAACAGGTCTGAGGGTCCCAGTCTTTTCTTAGTGAGGGCCTGATGAGTGCCCATGGCCCCAACATGATGAGGATGTGATGTTTGGTCATGCCCAGGTCCATCTTAACAGCAGTGTAGGCCCCTGGGCAAAGCAATGTACTGGGGCCCAGACGCGTCACCGGATGTGGCGACACCTGGTGCGTACTCGCGGCAAAAGGGGGTGTTGCCATAAAAGGGGCATGGCCTCACAGGATCATCACTCCGGGAGGCGGGCTCGCAGCAAAAGGGCGTGTCTGTACATAAAGGAGGCATGGCCTCGTGGGATCGTTACTCCGGGGGGGGGGGTGTCCAGCATCTCCGGAGATGCCGATCTGTAGTGGGTTTCCCCTGGAGACAGCCTTCCAGTGCTGTCAGATCCTCTTCTATGACAGGAGCCAGGTGCTGTAGCAGACTTTCACACTGCAGCACCTGGCTCCTGTCACTGCGGAGGAGCCCACATTTTGGTGTCACCCCTTCCAGGCGTCACACCCGGGTGCGGGCCGCACCCGCCTTGTGACGCCACTGCTTGGGCCCCTGCCCATCCTCCAGCGGTAGGGTTGGGGGGTGCTATCAGCGGCAGCTTTGATGTTCCACGGGCGGTAGGGGGTGTTCTATCTTCCGCTCAGCATGTAGGACCTGGAGCAGTCATTACTCCTTTACTGCACAGATGGTGGTAGGAGGCAGAACACTAAACTGTAGAAGGGGGCATTGGGCTGAATGAAGGGACCCCGGTACATGACTTCCAGGATGGTAGGGGGTGTTTAATACGCAGGGGAGGGGTGGATAGTGGAGTGGGCTTAATTTTCAGCATTTTCTGGTGGGAAGACCACTTACTTGACTGCAGATATCTCCATTTCCTGGAAATAGATTTCTTAGCTTTTCAATGGATAACAAACTAGAGAGTCCCACCTTTCAGGAGATACTGGGGACTTGGGGATCTGGGATCAGGAGCCTGAGCAATCCACAGACGAAACTATAAAAACTGCATACCAGGTGTGTGGAGCTGGAGCAAAGAACAGCTGCTGGAAGGCTGAAATCCCTGGTTCTGGGCATAGTAGAGACAAGCTGCCAGTGTCCACCGAAAGGAGAGAGTCCCAGCTTTTGGAGTATATGCTCAGAAAAACTCTAAGGGGGTATTCAATTAAGTGTCCTTTTTTTCTACTGGTCGAAAAAACGGCACTAATTCGACACAGGGTATTCAATTGCTGGCATTTTTGCCCATTTTTTAATCCATTTTCGCCCATGCTATTTAATTTGTTTTCGTGTCGAATTGGCATGGGGGAAAATTGCGCCAATCTCAGGCAAAAACGCCCGTGAATTCGCCAAAACACATGTATCAGAGGCAAATTCACTGATACACGTGGTTTTCGCAAGTGCCGGATGTTTTTCGACCAGTCGAAAAAACGGCACAGGCATTGAATAGGTCGAATGTAAGTTCAACCTAAAATCATGTGAAAAGTGCAGTTTTTTCGACTGGTCAAAAAAAGTCACTAATTGAATACCCTCCTAAGTCTAACAGAACCCGAGATATGTGGCTGGGAAGAGCAATTACCAGGCTTGGATGGCCAAACACTGCTTTGAAATCAAATATCTCTGGTTCCCCAAGGATGATTTAAAAAAATCTGGTACCCCTGAAAAAAGGGGACCCTCGGGTATCAGCCTATGGCCCTTATACTTCTGAGGACCTTGGGTAACTGCCCTTTGAGCCCATACAAAAAGTCCTGGTCATGCCTCGAACAAAACCAAACACAGGATCTCCCTACTCCCCTCTCCCAAATGTTGAGGTATGTGAATTTGGATTCAGTATTTTTTACCGGCTGGCCGTCAATATCCCGACAGAGGCATCGCGCCCGCCAGAATGTCATGGACACCCACGAGTTGGAATAATCCTGGTGCTCCGGGATTCCGTCTAGTGGGATTGCAGCAAATTAAACGCATCCCGTGAATATCTGTCTGTATCCTCCCAAAACATTTTACCTATTCTTGTCTACACAGCCCCCCCAAATTATGCTGCAACTTCCCATACCTCTTATGTCGCTTCTGTATTGTATAACAAAACTTTATATATATATATATATATATATATATAAATGTTTTTTTACTATTATTATTTATGCTTTATGATCCTCCGTGGACCAACAACCACCGCAGAGAATGCGAGCTGCTTGTGCAAATCCCTTTCTGCTCTTGTGTGCTGTAACATCCACTGGCAAACACTGGATTTCTAGAGGGGGGTTTCTAAATGCAATCTACAATCTTCCACTCTGTCGAACATGGAATAAAGTATTAATATTGAATACTATAGATGGTTTATTATAGGCTGTATGAAACATACTGTATTTAAATAATATAAATAAGATAAGTGGTCAGGAAAAGGTTAAACATACCATAATAAATAAATAAATACACAAACATAATAGAACCAGTACTGCACTTTCTTAACACACATTCTCCCAACTCATAGTAAGGCTCCAGTCTCTTCTCCCTGGTAGCTGCTTTCTGGTCCAGTGCACTGATTGAGAACTCAGAACCACACACAGTAAATTTGGTAGAAGAAACTGCTACCAGTGGGCATATGCAGCAGCTCTGCTCTGTCCCTTACACTGCATTATGTAGCTGCAGCCCTAGTGATTGTATTATATACCATTGCTACTGTTTTCATAATTTGAGCCATTTGCCAAGAGGAGGGGGGTTTCCAGGCAACCGGAACACCCCCCCCCCCCCCCCCCCGCGTTTGCCTATGACATAAGTCATTAATACAATAACAAACCACAGAATAATCCCTGCGACATCTGTTTCTGTGTAATGCATCTGCCTCATTTCCCTAACAGGGGGATTTTCAAGCATCACAGAGATGCAGCATGACAGGGCACCTTCCATATCTCGCTGCATCGTCTTAGGGGAGACGTCAGTATTTCTCTAGATTTAACGGTTGAATGAAACACTATCGGCTTCTCGGGTTCTGAGTATGAAAGCACCAACCTGACAGTGCGGTATGGTTTTCCTCATCATTCTCTTTATCAGTACTGGAACAGGAAGCATGAAGAATACAGAATACAATGACCAGAAGAGCGATTGTACTTGGCTCACTCTTATCTTTGCACAGGTGGATAGTCCACATTCAGTACTTAATTTAAGGCAATTCGCAGTGCTAATTATTAACTCAGTGTCATTTGCTTATATTTAGGGGCCGATTTATCACCATCCGCATCTGAGGATGTGATGTGATAAAATCAACCCAATCAGCAATACGATAATTGATTACATTGCATGGATCAGTACTGGAATTATCGCATGCAGGGACAGAGTTTTGTAAGAAAGCTCTGTCCCTGCAAATGCCCTCCGCAACATTATCGGGGTATTTTTTTCACAAAAAATACCTAGAGTATGTGCTGTGCATGCGCCACCGCCACCCACCGACATCGCCCCTGCGCCACCACCGCCCCACCGCTGCTCATACTTCCTACACCCAGGGATCGGTGATCGGTGCTCCGGTGAGGGCTGACGGTCATCGGGTCCTCCTTTGCTGCTGCGTGAGCCCTGGTGCAATAAAGTGATGCAGCTTACCTTACAGCACCAGAGGTTACAGCAGGAAGAGGATCCGATGACCGGCAGCCCTCCCGGAGTATAAATCAATTCCTGGATGTAGGTGGATATAATGTTTTTTTTTTACATTATTTTTTTCACAGTGATCAGTTTGTGTGTCCATCAGACTTAGGGCGGGATGCACATAACATATGCGATCAATATCGGAATGCGGTGACGGAGGCCCCCCGCGATACCTGTGAGGTGGTGTGCGGGAGGTCTCCGTCACCTGCCCAGGATCTTCAACTGCTCCCCTGCCAGGAAGCAGGCAGCAGGCTGTCCCCAGCGACTCCTCTTCCCCCCTGCAGCCAAAAGGACCTCCGGCTGCATTCCTAGGGTGAGGAGATTACCTTCTGGCTCCAGGCTTCCTGGAGGAAGGTATGCCGGGAGGGAGGGAGGGGGGGGGGGGGGGGGGTCGGCGAAAACAAGCCCATAGGATTCTACAGGGTATCGCCATCCAGAGATGCTGATACCCTCATCGGCGAAAACGCGGCGGTCGGGTGATAGTACATTTGAAAATGCAGTAAAACCCCCGAAAACAGGGGTTTTACAGCATTTTTTCTTTAGTACAGCCCGCCCACACAGAGCTGATCACCCTGGCCAGGTCCCGCACAGCTTTCTCTGTCAGCAGGCAGAGAAAGCTGTGCAGGAGGCAGCATATCGCAGTGAACCCTGCGGGGTTTTTTTTTTCTTTGTACATTTATTTGAAAATACATTTGGCCAGATCGCATTTCCTATTATAAGAAAAATGAGAAAGAAAAGGTTTGGAGCAGTTTTTCACGAAAACTGCTCCAAAAGCCCTTTAATACATTCAGGTGATACTAAAATAATGTGAAAAGGGTGTGAAAACACTTTTTTTCACATTATTTTAGTCAATAAAAATGCTTAATAATTCTGCCCATTAATCACAAGGCTTCAGAAGACATATCAGTCATTGCCACTGTAATTGAGAATGCTCCATTTCATACCCTCCAACATTTAACACATAAAAATCGGCACAAATGCGAAAAGGGTGTGTGGCCACGGGTAAATGGGGCGTGGCCACGGATAAATGAGGCGTGGCCACGTCCCTTTTCCTATACTTTCAATGGAAGTTTGAAGAGCCAAAAATCGGTACAGACCATAAAAAAAGGTACTGTACCTGACATTTTTTACACCTGAATTCCTTAACTCATAAGATTCCCCCAATTCATACCTGCCTACTATCTTATCTCCCTTCAGATAATCCAGCCAGCAGGTGTAGAGAGTGTGGCAGCGCGTTTCACCTCATCACAGCTCCATCTGCCCGTTTCACCAGGGGAGTGAAGTAGATACGGGAGGTTTCCCAGCTTTACCAAGAGATCTCCCCAAAATTCACCTCTCTTCTGCAGCCATGTAAGCTTGGCGAACAAAACTATTTGCCATTGTAGTTGTTAATGCAGCTTTAATTTACAACCATAAAAGCATGATGCAGAATTTAGGAGGTAAGGATATGGTTGTCCAGTAACCAACGATTAGTAGTATAGGAAAAATACTAGTGGAAAAATGTGGTACAGCATATATACTTAATTATATATTTAATTTTCATTCCTTCCATTCGGACGAAGGTATGAAAAGATAATTTCCTCACATACAATATTGTAATAACCAGCAACGCTGCATAGAACAGCTACTGTGTATATTAGTCTATGGAAATACATATATTCTGTACATTTACAGGGGTCTATTCATGCAGCAGTTAAAAAGAGTGGAGAAGTGAGCCTGTGGAGATGTTGCCCGTGGCAACCAATCAGCAGTGACGTAACATTTATAATTTGCATACTATACAATTGCACGGAACAGCTGATTGGCTGCCATGGGCAACTTCTCCTCAGGCTCACTTCTCCACTCTTTTCACTGCTTCATGAATAGATCGCGCAGTTTGAAAGCTATAACTACAGTAATTAGGACACTGCGCAATATTACTAGCAATATGGAAAATTTCATATGTTTCATGGGATCTGTTTTCCTGATGTTTTCACCAGGGAAACGGATTATTCAGCTTCTCTCATTTTATCAAAAGGTTCATACTGGAAATCTGAGATTTCTTTCAGGATAATCATGGTGTTAATTGTCTCCCCATCTGCATCTATGGAGACTCTCCAGCTGACTCTGCTTTTCATCCAATAGCTAATCTCATCTCAGGAAGGCATTAGCCATACCTGGTAATGTGGGACCAGCAAAGCCGGAGAGGCTTCACTCACTGGATCCCCTCCGGGGCAAACATCTCTGTGCATGCGCGACAACTGGGGCTGCTGGTTCCCCGGAATAATAAATAGCCGGGAACCGATTTCTGTATCGCTGCCCCATGCATAGACAAATGCAGGGGGGGGGGGGGTTCTGGTTGCCCGAAACCCCCCCTCCTCTTGGCAAGCGGCTCAAATTATGACAATAGCAATAGTATATAACATGATTACTAGAGCTGCCGACACTACATGGAGTATAAAGGACAAAGCAGAGCTTCTGCACATGCCCAGTGGTAGCAGCTTCTTATACCAAGTTTGCTGTGTGTGTGTGTGTGTGCATCTGCATCCTCAATCATTGCTCTGGACCAGAGAGCAGCTACCAGGAAGAAGAGACAGGAGCCTTACCATGAGGTGGGAGAATGTGTGCTTAGAAAGTGCAGTATTGGTTCTATTATGTTTGTATATTTATTTATGATAGTATAGTTCACCTTTTCCTGACCACTTACCTTATTTATATTATTGAACTATGTCTGATACAGCCTATACTATAGACCACAGTTTCTCAAACTCGGTCCTCAGGACCCCACACAGTGCATGTTTTGCAGGTCTCCTAACAAAATCACAAGTGAAATAATTAGCTATTCCAGTAGTGAGAGATTGTGTATTGTATTTGGAAATCCTCCTCTAGAAATCCTGCATTTGCCACTACCATGCCACTTAACCCAAGAGAGCCCTAAGGGGTATATATTTATCAAAACAGATTTGGTGGATATCCCGTTTTCAGGGGGAAAGCCACAAATTTCCAGCATCACAAGAATCTGCTGCTGTTCACCGGTTCTCTCTGGGGGCTGCTAAATTGCGAGATCCCTCTGGATCACTTACCATCAACCCTCACTGATAGCTGCATACGTGCATAAGGCCCGCTGGGTCTGAATCATACTTGCCTACCCTCCCGGAATGGCCGGGAGGCTCCCGAACATCAGGTGACCCTCCCGGCCCCCCGGAAGAGCAGGCAAGTCTCCCGATTTCAGGGGTCACCCCTGCCTGGCTGCCCACTTAGCGAGTGAAGTGGGCGGTCCGGGCAGGCGATGACGCGATTCTTGTTGAATCGCGTCATCATAGCCATGCCCCCTGCTGTATAAATGCCGGTAATTGCGGCATTACACAGTGGGGGGCGTGGCTTACATGACACGATCCAGCAGCCACGCCCCGTCCCGCCTCTGGTCCGTCCCGCCTCTGGTCTGCCCCCGTCCCGCCCCCTCTTCACCTCACTGCCCGCCCCCCTGCTGAGCCGAGCGGCTGCTCTCTCCCGGAGAGAGCAACCCAAAAGTCGGCAACTACGGTCTGAATCAAGAACCAAAAATATACCGGTACAGTAATTATCACCGTGGTCCAATCCTGCGCTGGGCAGGGCCTGCTCGCAAGCTCTGTCCCGGCACCCAACTGCAATTTACAATACTGCACTGCGATCATCTCAATTGCATAAAAAATGTCGGATGTACAGTAATAAATATATACCCCTAAATGGCTAACGGAAATGACCATTTAACTACACAGTGTTTCTGTAATGGAATGTTACACAACTCATAAACACAAGTTGGCAGAAAGTCAATTATTTCTACTGCAATGTGTGCTGGATGATATTTCACTTCCTTATTCCAGGTGGTAACGTGCAACTTGTTGTGACCTCAGATTTCATACCAGTAATAATATCACATATGGTGCAACTCAGGCACGGAACACTTTACTTTCCAGCTAATGTGGAACTACAAGTGTCAGTATGTAAGGCATGCTGGGAGATGTAGTGACACAACAGCTGGAGAGCCATTGGCTATCTTCTGTTTGTTATAGGGATTTTAGCTGATCTAGGGGGAGATGTTTCAAAGATAAAGTGGAGAGAGATAGTGGGGGATATTCTGACCCGTTCGCTCGCTGCTTTATATCGCAGCCGAGCGAATGGGTCCCTACTGCGCATGCGCATGCTATACAGCCAAAGGCCGTAGCAGGGCTGCGATCGCCTCTGCCTGATTGACAGGCGTGGCCGGACCGAACGGGGGGCGGGCTGCAGCGGCTGCGTGACGTCACACGCAGCTGCAGCGGGCCGTGGAGCGATGAGTAGCTCCCGGCCAGCATGCTAAAGCTGCGCTGGTCGGGAGCTACTCTTGAAGTGCAAAGGCATCACCGCTGTGCAAAGCCTTTGCACTTCTGCGGGGGGGCCAGCACTGACATGTGGGGCGGGATAGCCCAGTGCTGGGCGTCCCCCCGCATGTCAGTGTGAATGATTGTAGCTGTGCTAAATTTAGCACAGCTACGATCATCTCGGAATGACCCCCAAAGTACCAACCAATCAGCTCCTGGCATTTTTCAAACACAGACTATAAAATGACAGCTAGGAGCTGATTGGTTAGTATTTGACCTCTCTCCAAGCTTTAAGACATTTTCCCCAAACTAAGGGGTCTATTTACTAAGCCTTAGAAAGAGAGAGAGATAAAGTGGACGGAGTTAAAGTATCAGCCAATCAGCTCCTAACTGCCATGTTACAGGCTGTGTTTGAAAAATGACAGTTAAGAGCTGATTGACTGGTACTTTATCTCTGTCCACTCAGATCCCCTTCTAAGAATGCGCATTGCACCGGAAAATGAAGAAATCTATTTTCGATGGGATGTGTTAAGGCACAGTCACATGATCACTGGCCTGATAAGAGGGCAGCAGAGACCGTGTAATGGTTAGCATTACTGCCTCACAGCACTGAGGTCATGGGTTCGAATCCAATCATGGCAATAACTGTGTGGAGTTTGTATATTCTCCCTGTGCTTGCGTGGGTTTCCTCCGGGTACTCCGGTTTCCTCCCACAATCCAAAAATATACTGGTAGGTTAATTGGCTCCAACAAAAGTTAACCGTGGCGCAAACGTGTGCGTATGTGAATCTATGGGAATATAGAGCATACCTCCCAACTTCTGTTCTCTTCAGTGCAGAACATGCCGTACCGAAGATGCGGCAGTAAAGGGGGTGGAGCCTTGCTAAAATGGGTGGAGCCTCAGGAGAAGAGCAGGGCATCGCGCTATGAACCCCATTTTTGTTATTTTGGGGGGTACCCCTTGCTCTCCTCCCCGCACTGTTCAGATGCCGTGCACAACTATTCAGTGATCACCGGCTGCTTTGCAGAGCAGAGCAGTGGTGATCTAAGTCTCCCCCAACTGCCCCCCCCCCCCCCCCCCCCCCCGCCTGCGGGACACTGCGACCAGCGGGAGGGACAGCGGGACAGTGTCTGAATAGCGGGACTGTCCTGCTGAAATTGGGACAGTTGGGAGGTATGATATAGAGCATTAGAGTGTAAGCTCCACTGGGGCAGGGACTGATGTGAATGGCCAAAATATTCTCTGTAAAGTGCTGTGGAATATGTGTGCGCTATATACTGTAAATAACTGGTAGTAATAATAATAATAATAATAATAAGAGTCCATCCCGGCTGATCACTTTACTTCCTGGCATTGAGCAGTGCTACTGAGCATGGGGGGTAATTCCAAGTTGATCGCAGCAGGATTTTTGATAGCAATTGGGCAAAACCATGTGCACTGCAGGGGGGGCAGATATAACATGTGCAGAAAGAGTTAGATTTGGGTGGGTTATTTTATTTCTGTGCAGGGTAAATACTGGCTGCTTTATTTTTACACTGCAAATTAGATTGCAGACTGAACACAACCCACCCAAATTTAACTCTCTCTGCACATGTTATATCTGCCTCCCCTGCAGTGCACATGGTTTTGCCCAATTGCTAACAAAAATCCTGCTGCGATCAACTTGGAATTACCCCCCATGTGCGAGCAAACATTACCTTTATATCCCTCTCCCAAAAAACAGCAGATATACTGTATGCTGCAGTCCCCCCTTAGTACATTCCGGGAATACAAAATTTTCCTGCAAAATATTGTAAATATATATGTGTGTGTATATATATATATATATACTGTATACTGTATGTGTGTAATTTACATCTTTCTTCTGCACTAGATGGTTATACGGTATATACAGGACTTTACCCCAGTAATCTCACTGACTGTAGCTATTACTGCATCAGCAGCCACAATAAACACTTACCCCAGTTGATGTCTATGGGAGCGGCCAGGGTATTTGTTGTGCAGACATAATAATAGTGTGTGACTGTTTAACCAGTGGAACACTGCCCAGAAAATACAATTGTGCATACGCTAGCGTATTGTGTACAGAGCACACCTGTGTCATTATGGCCCCGCCTCTAACGGTGTAATGCCGCAAACAGCAAGGCCAATATGGTACAAAGGAAACACATTTTCCAGCTATTCACATTTATACTATATATATATATATATATATATATATATATATATATTACCGAGAAATCAAATATTTTACTTTCATACTTGTCAGAGTAAGGGGCAAATTCATCACAATCTGCATTTAATGCGGACGTGGTAAATATGTTTTGCCCACATTTTCCCGCAAATGTACTAAAATACTCTTGCCAGGAGAAGGGGCTCTGATAACTGCGCGTCCAGGGGAAGAGCCGGAAGCCGAGTGATAGCGTCACACTACCACACTACTTCCTGGTCAGGTCCCGGCAGCCAAAGAGCATGTGTGGCCATCGGGTGTGGTATGGAAGGTCGACAGTAACTAGGTTGACAGTGTCTAGGTCGACCACTATTGGTCGACTGTAACTAGGTTGACAGTGTCTAGGTCGACCACTATTGGTCGACTGTAACTAGGTTGACAGGGTCTCTAGGTCGATATAGACAAGGCTGACAGGTCAAAAGGTCGAAATTAGTATTTCATGTTTTTTTGGTGTTTTCTCCGTACAGTGACCAGGAACCCCAATTAGTGCACCGTGTCCACTCGCCATGCTTCGGGCAAGGTTACTATTCCCAATCGTAGTCCGCGGGGATCACTAAGTATGAAAAAGTTCAAAAAAAGAAAAAATTGGGAAAAACTCATGTCGACCTTTTGAACTGTCGACCTAGAACATGTTGACCTAGAGACCCTGTCGACATAGTTAATGTCGATCTGGAGACCAGATCCCGTGGCCATCGGCCGGAGCTTGCGTCACCAGGGGCCAAGGGAGAGGGAGCCACAGACTCCCTCTCCAAATAAAAACTGCAAATTAGAAGCTCATAGTCTACTATAGGGACAACGCCACCTGGAGATGACGTTACCGTATCGGAGCTAAGCTACGTATTCCAGAACTTGGTAAATCTGACAGTTTCACAAACCTTATAGAAAACTGGGATCCGGTCTATAGATCTACACTAAAAAGGTCTACAATCAATAGGTCGACCACTAATGCTCAACATGCAATAGGCCGGCTGGGTCAAAAGTAGAGATGAGCGGGTTCGGTTTCTCTGAATCCGAACCCGCCAGAACTTCATGTTTTTTTTCACGAGTCCGAGCGACTCGGATCTTCCCGCCTTGCTCGGTTAACCCGAGCGCGCCCGAACGTCATCATGACGCTGTCGGATTCTCGCGAGGCTCGGATTCTATCGCGAGACTCGGATTCTATATAAGGAGCCGCGCGTCGCCGCCATTTTCACACGTGCATTGAGATTGATAGGGAGAGGACGTGGCTGGCGTCCTCTCCGTTTAGACACTTGATTTACTAATTTTGGGGAGCATTAGGAGTACTCAGTAGTGTACAGTGCAGAGTTTTGCTGATAGTGACCAGTGACCACCACTTTTATTTATAATCCGTTCTCTGCCTGAAAAAAGCGATACACAGCACACAGTGACTCAGTCACATACATACCATATCTGTGTGCACTGCTCAGGCTCAGGCCAGTGTGCTGCATCATCTATATATATTATATATCTGTCTGACTGCTCAGCTCACACAGCTTATAATTGTGGGGGAGACTGGGGAGCACTACTGCAGTGCCAGTTATAGGTTATAGCAGGAGCCAGGAGTACATAATATTATATTAAAATTAAACAGTGCACACTTTTGCTGCAGGAGTGCCACTGCCAGTGTGACTAGTGACCAGTGACCTGACCACCAGTATATAATATTAGTAGTATACTATCTCTTTATCAACCAGTCTATATTAGCAGCAGACACAGTACAGTGCGGTAGTTCACGGCTGTGGCTACCTCTGTGTCGGCACTCGGCAGCCCGTCCATAATTGTATATACCAGTGACCTAACCGTGGTTTTTTTTTCTTTCTTTATACATACATACTAGTTACGAGTATACTATCTCTTTATCAACCAGTCTATATATTAGCAGCAGACACAGTACAGTGCGGTAGTTCACGGCTGTGGCTACCTCTGTGTCGGCACTCGGCAGCCCGTCCATAATTGTATATACCAGTGACCTAACCGTGGTTTTTTTTTCTTTCTTTATACATACATACTAGTTACGAGTATACTATCTCTTTATCAACCAGTCTATATATTAGCAGCAGACACAGTACAGTGCGGTAGTTCACGGCTGTGGCTACCTCTGTGTCGGCACTCGGCAGCCCGTCCATAATTGTATATACCACCTAACCGTGGTTTTTTTTTCTTTCTTTATACATACATACTAGTTACGAGTATACTATCTCTTTATCAACCAGTCTATATATTAGCAGCAGACACAGTACAGTGCGGTAGTTCACGGCTGTGGCTACCTCTGTGTCGGCACTCGGCAGCCCGTCCATAATTGTATATACCACCTAACCGTGGTTTTTTTTTCTTTCTTTATACATACATACTAGTTACGAGTATACTATCTCTTTTTCTTTGCGTCATGTGCTGTTTGGGGAGGGTTTTTTGGAAGGGACATCCTACGTGACACTGCAGTGCCACTCCTAAATGGGCCCGGTGTTTGTGTCGGCCACTACGGTCGCTAATCTTACTCACACAGCTACCTCATTGCGCCTCTTTTTTTCTTTGCGTCATGTGCTGTTTGGGGAGGGTTTTTTGGAAGGGACATCCTACGTGACACTGCAGTGCCACTCCTAGATGGGCCCGGTGTTTGTGTCGGCCACTAGGGTCGCTAATCTTACTCACACAGCTACCTCATTGCGCCTCTTTTTTTCTTTGCGTCATGTGCTGTTTGGGGAGGGTTTTTTGGAAGGGACATCCTGCGTGACACTGCAGTGCCACTCCTAGATGGGCCCGGTGTTTGTGTCGGCCACTAGGGTCGCTTATCTTACTCACACAGCGACCTCGGTGCAAATTTTAGGACTAAAAATAATATTGTGAGGTGTGAGGTATTCAGAATAGACTGAAAATGAGTGTAAATTATGGTTTTTGAGGTTAATAATACTTTGGGATCAAAATGACCCCCAAATTCTATGATTTAAGCTGTTTTTTAGTGTTTTTGGAAAAAAACACCCGAATCCAAAACACACCCGAATCCGACAAAAATAATTCGGTGAGGTTTTGCCAAAACGCGTTCGAACCCAAAACACGGCCGCGGAACCGAACCCAAAACCAAAACACAAAACCCGAAAAATTTCAGGCGCTCATCTCTAGTCAAAAGGTCGACATGTAAAAGGTAGACAGTTCAAAAGGTTGACAGGTTCAAAAAGGTCAACATGAGATTGGTCGGCACAATTTATTTATTTTTATTTTTTACTTTTTCATACTTTACGATCCACGTGGACTACAATTGGGAATAGTAACCTGGGCCAAGCGCAGCGGTAACGGAGCGAGGCACCTTGCCCAAAGCTCCCTTGCCATGCCAGGGGGGACGCAGTAACTAATGGGCTATTTTGTGACAGAAAAATGACAAAACACCCAAAAAACCAAAACAAATTTGGGTCAGTCTTTTTTTGTCAGCCATTTCCACGTCGACCTTTTGACTCTGTTTACCTTTCTACTGTATACCTGTTCAATGTTGACCTTTTAACCCCATCGACCTAATGCATTTCGATCATCACCCTAGAAACCTATGGGGATGAGAATGCTGTCAGAAATGGAGAGACCGTGGAAGATATAGGAGAGTGATGGCTAACCTTGACACTCCAGCTGTTGTTTAACTACACATCCCAGCATGCCCTGCTACAGTTTTGCTATTTGGCCATGCTAAAACTGATGCAGGGCATGCTGGGATGTGTAGTTCAACAACAGCTGGAATGTCAAGGTTAGCCATCACTGATATAGGAGATATATCCCTCCATAGTACATCTGGGGGAAACTAAATATTTGCAGGTATCCCTTGAAAATGTCTGTTTTTGGAGAATATTTTGCAGATATTTCATGATAAATAGGCCCCTTACACTGCAGTAACCAATTTATACCATAATTGCCTAGTCTCCCGGATCTGGTAGGAGATACCCAATTTTTCGGGTAGTCCCCCGCATCCCTGGAAGAGTGGGCAATCCTCCCACATCCTGCCCACTTCCTAGTGAAGCGGGCAGAATGGGGGAGATAAATGCCTTGAATGTGGTCCGTTAAGAGAGGGCGGGGCCTAACAATGCAATTCTATTGTAATCACATCATTTTAGCCATTCCAGGAGTATAGGCAAGTATGGCCTAATTCACTAACCAGTTTACACTGCAGAGCCTTTAACTATGCTAAATTGGAGTGAAAAAAATTATTTTCACTTTGGGAATGTAGTTGATATTATCTAAAATCCAGGATATGATAAACCGTCCCTTAAGAGTTTTTGGTTTAAAATTTTATAGAGTGTAAGCTTGCGAGCAGGGCCCTCCTACCCAGTGCCGTTTCTTGCGGCGGGCGAGCCGTGCAACCGCACGGGGCGCCCGCCACGGCACTTTGCAGGTCCCGGTTTCCCTGTCCTCCATCTTTCCGAGTACTCTTGCTCGGGGGGCGGAGTTTCGCGGAATGACGCGGTTGCGTCGTGACGTCACGATGCATTGGTGTCATTCCGTGAAACTCCGCCCCCCGAGCAGGAGTACTCGGGAAGACGGAGGAGGGCTGGAAGGATGAGACGCAAGGAAGCTGGAAGGAGTAGGCGCGAGGAAGGAGAGACGGCCAACCCGAAGAGCGGGAAGATCCTTCATATAAGTTGTCTCTCTCTCTCCCTTCCTTCCCCCCCCACTTGACACTTGCCTGCCACACTGTGTAAAATTTGGATTCTTGCCTCCTGCACTGTGTAATCGGGCACACTTACCTGCCATAATGTGTAAATTGGTGACACTTGCCTGCCGCATTGTGTAAATTAGGGACACTTGCCTGCTGCACTGTGTAATTGGGGACACTTGCCTGCTGCATTGTGTAAATTGGGGACACTTGCCTGCGGCACTGTGTAATTGGGGACTCTTGCTTGCCGCAATGTGTAAAATGGGGACTCTTGTCTGCCGCAATATGTAAAATGGGGACTCTTGCCTGCATACTGTGTAAAATGGGGACACATGCCTGCCGCAATGTGTAAAATGGGGACTCTTGCCTGCCGCAATGTGTAAAATGGGGACTCTTGCCTGCCGTAATGTGTAAAATGGGGACTCTTGCCTGCCTACTGTGTAAAATGGGACACGTGCCTGCCGCACTAAGTAAAATGGGGACATGTACCTGCGTAATGTGTAAAATGGGGACTCTTGCCTGCCGTAGTGTGTAAAATGGGGCCTTTTTTTTTTCCTGTGGTGGGCGTGATATCAGATGAGGCCACGCCCATTTTAATGAGACCACACACCCTTGTCGGGAGCGCGTGTGCCCTCGGCGCGCACATTTTTTGTTTTTAGATCTATGGGGGGGGGGGGGGCGCATTTTGAAATCTCGCACTGGGAGCCAAATTGGCTAGAAACAGCCCTGCTCCTACCTCTATGTCTGTTTGTTATTACCCAGACTTATCACTGTTGTTCCAGTTGTAAAGCGCCACAGAATATGCTGTGCTATGTAAGAAACTGATAGTAAATGAATAAATAAAGCTCTTCAAAGTTAAGTTGCTTGTTGTAAATATCCGAATGCTGGGGGTCATTCCGAGTTGATCGCTAGCTGCATTTGTTCGCAGTGCAGCGATCAGGCTAAAAACTTGCAGTTCTGCGCATGCGGCGCAATGCGCATGCGCAACGTACGGGCACAACGATGCAGTTTTGCACAGGGTCTAGCGATGCATTTCAGTTGCACTGGTTGCCGCAGAGTGATTGACATGAAGTGGGCGTTTCTGGTCGACAACTGACCGTTTTCCGTGAGTGTTCGGAAAAACGCAGGCGTGCCAGGGAAAACGCAGGCGAGGCTGGGCGAACACTGGGCGGGTTTGGGACGTCAAATCCTGAACTGATTAGCCTGAAGTGATCACAAACGCTGAGTAGGTCTGAAGCTACTCTGAAACTACACAAAAAAAATTTGCAGGCGCTCTGCGATACAACCGTTCGCACTTCTGCTAAGCTAAAATACACTCCCAGTGGGCGGCGACATAGCGTTTGCACGGCTGCTAAAAACGGCTAGCGAGCGATCAACTCGGAATGACCACCTATAAGCGCTCATTCTAACCCATTACTTTATTTTCCCTTTATACGTGTTAATAAATACATGAAAGCAGCAATAAAAAGGTCACATAACAGTCAATGATGCCAGATGGTATCTGTAAAATTGCAGATATGAAAACGCTTCAATACGTTCTGTTGGAAACGTGCCTAAAGCGTTAGTTTTCATGCTATTTACTAATTTCCCCAGTCAATGGGGCTCATTCAGATCCTGAAGGGTCCTGCGACACAGGACGCAGCACGGAGTCAGACTCTCAGTGACTGACAGTCTGATGCTGTTTGGGGCAGGGAGGGGACAGGAATGGCCTCCGTTTGTGAAAACGGACTCATGTCGCCACCGTTTAGGGGTAGGGAATAGGCCAGGATCTCCGCGGTTGGATGGAGATTTCCTGGCCTCTTACAAGAACTGTGACGGGCGGCCTGTATGCCCCAAGTCGCTCAGCGGTGTCGCAGTGATCTGATGCTGCGTGTTAGGATGCAGGTCGTGTCACTACTGCAGCAGGAGGCGTCTGCTTGTAATAGACGCCTCCTGCTGCATCACCGTACAGCGCTATCACTGCTGCTTCCACGCCACTCCATCAACATCGCAATTAGGGGTTTATTTACTAAGCATTGAACGGAGATAAAGTGGACGGAGATAAGTACCAGCCAATCAGCTCCTAACTGCCATGTCACAGGCTGGGTTTGAATAATGACAGTTAGGAGCTGATTGGCTGGTACTTTATCTCAATGCACTTTATCTCCAACTAAGGCTTAGTAAATAGACTCCTTAGTCCCAATGCACACCTCCCAACTGTCTCGATTTTTGGGAGATAGTCTCGTTTTTTGGGGGGGACTGTCCCACGGTCCCACCCACAGGCAGCAGTGTCCCGGTGTGTGTGTGTGTGTGTGTGTGTGTGTGGGGGGGGGGGGGGAGTTGGGGGCCTCCTGCACTGGCTGCTCTGCGCACAGCGTCTATTCACTGGAGACAGAGGGACTGGGGGTACGGCCAGCAGCTCACAGAGCGCTGGCGATGCCCCCACTGTAATGAAAATGGGGGCGTGGTAGGGGGTCGCGGAATTGCCGCAACGCCATGCCCCCTTTTCCAGAGGCCATGACCCATTTTCTGGCGAGCACGGGCAATGGTGTCCCTATTCGCAGCTGCAAAAAGTTGGGAGGTATGCCAATGCGTGGTGGATGAGTCCTAAAGACTGTTGCTAAACTCTACCTCTGTTGTGGAACTACAAAGCCTAACAGGACACGCTGAGACTTGTAGTTCCACAACAGCTGGTGAGCCACTGGTTTGCAGAAGACAGTGCAATGCATGTTTAATATAAGTGTAAAGCGCACATCAGTTTTCATGTGGTTTTACCCGATTACACAGTAAACATGTATAAATGAGCTTTGTAAATCAAAGGCCAGCAACCTACGACTCTCCCCCTCCTGTGGAACTTGAACTCCTAACGGGACACACTGGGACTTGTAGTTCCACAACAGCTAGAGCCACTCATTATCATTACCCAAGCCCATAGCATCTAACACAGGTGAGTAAAGTACTGGAACATAGTAACGCATCATAGAGAGCCAGACACAATATACTGTGTGTAATCATGATTCCACCCCACAGACAGCATGGAATACTGATCCGTGTCATCCTTTGTGTCCACAGTGAAGGGGTCACTGCAGTAATTCAGGACTCTAAACTTCAGAATTCTCCTATAAGTTTTCTGATTCTACTTGATACATTCATACTGTATCCTGACCAGAGTTCCAGAAACTGAACAGCCCACATGCAGGGAGCAGAGGTGCCCCCTCCCCTTACCTGATGCGTATTCCCCCAGATGCTTCCCAGAAGCAGGAGACAGAGACACATGTTTGGAAGACTCTTCATGGTTCCAGATTTAAAGGGTCACATCCTTAGGTTTCCACATGGACTCCTAACCTTCCAGCTTAGACGTCCTTGAGCCCACAAGAACCTGACTGTGCGGTGTCAATCACAGATCCCCAAGAAGACCGGTCAGCTCCAGGACCCAATAATTTATATCGCCGGCTTCCACTTCCCAGCTTTCCGCCAGGCTCCCCTGGAGGCTCCGTCCCACACGGTGAAGATCCTACTTTGCCACAAGCTCCAGATTTGTGGAACAGGCTGCGGTGCTGTACATTCCCATCACTGCACATTCACTATTCCTGCTGTTCCAGGAAAGTGTGTGACTGACACAGAGGGGAGGGCTGGAGGAGGGTGGTGAGGCGCAGTCAGTTCAGGGAATAGGAGAGGCCACGAGACCTAGCAGGAACTGAGCATACAGGGGCAGTTCCAGCACCCAGAAAGAAAACTGTTGTTATGAAGGCAGCACGTGATCCAGTACATTTAAACACCAGCTACTGGGAGAGGGCCAGCGAGAGAGGAGGAAGATGAAGGCATGCAGAGGGGCAGGACGGATCCTGCCACCAGGAGCTGGAAAAGGAAAACAGCAAGGAGCTTAAGGGAGAGAGGGTGGCCTGCTGCGTCCTTGCTAAACCAACCCCAATACCTCCTCTACTGAAATCATACTCGGAGACAAGATCTGGGATTTAATCATTGGCCACAGTTTTATTAAACATTACCTTATTTACATTTTGCAGGGTAGGGACAGAGAACGGTGGGCAAGGCACAAACCCTATCAATGCCTATCATTGATTTATGACGGGGCGTGCCACATACCTACGCCATAGGCCCTCAGCAACGCCCCTGCTATGGAGCCATGCTCCTCCTTGATTTATGACTGGGCGTGCCACATACCTACGCCGTAGGCCCTCAGCAACGCCCCCGCTATGGAGCCAGCCCCCACAGATCACTCTGGCCTGGTGCGCAGCCGACGGCCCGCCGCCGACAGCTGGGGCCTGGCGTGCGGCACCTCGCCGACGGTGAATCTGCAAGCTCAGCTGGCTCCCCTGCTCCACCTGCCTTGCGCACCGCTTCTTCCCGCCTGCCCTGCTACATATATCTCCATACCAACTGTGACAAAAGACAAAATGCATAGACATTACACAACCTCTTTTCAACCCGGTTACCCAAACCGATTGTATCTTTACAAACCTTGTTACCTTACAAAATTCTTGACCACCAATGCATCCATAAACGTCCCATTTTTTCTCAGTGTTTTTTATCTTCTTTATTTTAATTTATTTTATTTTATTTTATTTATTTATTTTAAACACAAAATGATGACAGGCATAAAGTAGAAATTATACATTCACAAAAGGGGTGGGTGGCTGGGATCTGTTTGCAGCTCTGGCCTGGAATGCAGCCTACCCCCTCTGCCTCAGCCTTTTAACCCCCTCATGGCTCTTTCCTCCCCCTGCTAGCCTACTGGCAGCCCTGCTCTCCTAGGTGTGAAAGGGAGGACGGGTATACCTATACCTATATACCTATACCTGTTCCCCCTGTAGCAGTGCCCCCTGTAGTTGTGCCCCTTGTAGCAGTGCCCTGTATGTGCCCCCCAGTAGTAGTGCCCCCAGTAGCTGTGCCCTTTGTAGCTGTGCCCCCAGTTGATTTGCCCCCTGTAGCTGTGCCCCCAGTTAATTTTTCCCCAGTAGCTGTTCCCCCTGTAGTTGTGCCCCTAGTAGTTGTGCCCCTTGTAGCAGTGCCCCCTGTCGTAGTGCCCCCAGTAGCTTTGCCCCTTGTAGCTGTGGCCCCAGTTAATTTGCCCCCAGTAGCTGTTCCCCCTGTAGCAGTGCCCCCAGTATGTGCCCCCTGTAGATTTGCCCCCAGTAGCTATGCCACCTGTATGTGCCCCCTGTAGTAGTGCCCCTAGTAGCAGTGCCCCCTGTAGTAGTGCCCCCAGTATGTGCCCCCTATAGTAGCACCACTTTGAAACCCTACAACAACAACAACAAAAAACACAATACTTACCAGCCTCGCTCCTGCTTCCAGACCGCTGCTGCTGCTGTCTCCGGGCGCTGGCTCCTCTCTCTATGGGAGAGGAGAGACGTCATAGCAGCGCTGCACCGACACTAGGGGTCAATTTTGACCTCTAGCATCAGTCAGCGACGTTGGCTGTGCCGCTGCAGCCGGGGGCCGGGGAGGGAGGGTGGATTAGTAGCAGCTCTTGCCATGGCGGCGGTGACGCCCTAGGGGTAGCGGCGCCCCGGGCAAAAAGCCTGCTTGCCCGTGGCAAGAGCCGTTACTGGTTGGGAGGTATGCAGAAGTAGCGATCGGTGAGCTACAGTCATTTGTGCTGCTGCTGTGACTCCTGTGATCCGAGCTGTGGTCTACAAGACACATGGCTGATCACAGGGGCCGGACCTGAGCTGTGGTCTATCAGACACACATGGCTGATCACAGGGGACGGATCTGAGCTGTGGTCTATCAGACACACATGGCTGATCACAGGGGACGGATCTGAGCTGTGGTCTATCAGACACACATGGCTGATCACAGGGGATGGATCCGAGCTGTGGTCTATCAGACACACATGGCTGATCACAGGGGATGGATCCGAGCTGTGGTCTATCAGACACACATGGCTGATCACAGGGGATGGATCCGAGCTGTGGTCTATCAGACACACATGGCTGATCACAGGGGATGGATCTGAGCTGTGGTCTATTAGACACACATGGCTGATCACAGGGGACGGATCCGAGCTGTGGTCTATCAGACACACATGGCTAATCACAGGGGATGGATCCGAGCTGTGGTCTATTAGACACACACGGCTGATCACTGGGGATGGATCCGAGCTGTGGTCTATTAGACACACACGGCTGATCACAGGGAATGGATCCGAGCTGTGGTCTATCAGACACACATGGCTGATCACAGGGGACGGATCAGAGCTGTGGTCTATCAGACACACATGGCTGATCACAGGGGATGGATCTGCGCTGTGGTCTATTAGACACACATGGCTGATCACAGGGGATGGATCCGAGCTGTGGTCTATCAGACACACATGGCTGATCACAGGGAATGGATCCGAGCTGTGGTCTATCAGACACACATGGCTGATCACAGGGAATGGATCCGAGCTGTGGTCTATCAGACACACATGACTGATCCTAGGGGTCGGATCCGAGCTGTGGTCTATCAGACACACACATGGCTGATCACAGGGAATGGATCCGAGCTGTGGTCTATCAGACACACATGGCTGATCACAGGGGATGGATCCGAGCTGTGGTCTATCAGACACACAAGGCTGATCACATGGGATGGATCCGAGCTCAGCATTCACTGCCAGCAGGCAGGAAAGACTGTGTAGGGGTAAGGGAACCAGAGGGAAGGGTTATGGGTCGTTGGGTCGACAAACATTAGGTCGACATGCGTTGGGTCGACCACTAAAGGTCGACATGCACTAGGTCGACCGGTTGTCTAGGTCGACATGGTCGTTAGGTCGACATGTGCAAAGTCGACAGGTCAAAAGGTCGACATCTGCCACGTCGACCATTTAAACTTGTAGACCTTTTCCACTGTCGCCCTTTCATAGGTCAACCTTTTGTCCATGTAGATCTTTTGTCAGTGTCTGCCTAATGCATGTCGACCATATGGGGTCAACCTGTTAACTGTCGACCTAGACATTGTCTGTCCATACATTGGAACCCAAAGTAAAAGTACTCATTAACTTTAATTAAATCTAAACATCCATTGTCTTCCCTTTTAAAAATCAAATGGGAATCTGCTCTCCTGATATAGTAATACAAAGCGACCGCAGCACCCACATGAATAATGATATACTATAGTATCAGTGGGAGATGTAAAGATGCACTCAGCCAATCAGAAGCAGCCGCTGATCAGCATCATCAGTCCTGGCAGGCGCATATAGTGTATGTTGTGGTCTAGCTAAGTCGCCTGTTTTTTTACTTCAATTCTGATGGATGCAAGGTCACATTAATGATGGAAAAAGGTCTGACACGTACAGGCTGGGTTGGGGGAGCGAGGTGGCATTTTTTGGGGGCTGGGCCGGATCATGCCTAGTGACTGACAGACATAGAATACACTCCGGAAACAGTAATTCAGCCATGCTCTGTGTTGCCGCATGGTTTGACAGCTTTTGTCATAGACAGCTCCTAGCAGATTGATTGATCAATGTGGCTGGCCAATCACCAGTCATAGTGCTGAGGGATCTCCACACACAGATTGACGAGTGGCTGGAACTATCCACCAATAACAGGGCACCAAGCGGCAATGTGGGGAATCACGTATCAGGCATTTTGGTTGCGGCGGCCATTCTGGGTGACTATAGATTTATCAAGGAATTGATGTTTTCCAGACCTGCGTCAAGGCTGCAAATGTGTCCGCAGTTACGGGCAGCTGCAAGGGCACCAGTGGGCGTGTCTATAGCAAATTTTGTCAGCCGTATCATTAACATTAGTGATGTGCACAGGAAATTTTTCGGGTTTTGGTTTTGGATTCGGTTCCGCGGCCGTGTTTTGGATTCGGACGCCTTTTGGCGAAACCTCCGTGAAAATTTTTTGTCGGATTCGGGTGTGTTTTGGATTCGGGTGTTTTTTTACAAAAAACCCTCAAAATCAGCTTAAATCATAGAATTTTGGGGATCATTTTGATCCCATATTATTATTACCCTCAATAACCATAATTTACACTCATTTCCAGTCTATTCTGAACACC
The DNA here is from genome assembly GCF_028390025.1 of Pseudophryne corroboree. Lineage (NCBI taxonomy): Eukaryota > Metazoa > Chordata > Amphibia > Anura > Myobatrachidae > Pseudophryne > Pseudophryne corroboree. The sequence continues at coordinate 765,665,261 of NC_086446.1, forward strand.
TCACAATATTATTTTTAGTCCTAAAATTTGCACCAAGGTCACTGGATGACTAAGCTAAGCAACCCAAGTGGCCGACACAAACACCTGGCCCATCTAGGAGTGGCACTGCAGTGTCAGACAGGATGGTACTTCAAAAAAATAGTCCCCAAACAGCACATGATCCAAAGAAAAAAAGAGGCGCAATGAGGTAGCTGTGTGACTAAGCTAAGCAACCCAAGTGGCCGACACAAACATGTGGCCCATCTAGGAGTGGCACTGCAGTGTCAGACAGGATGGCACTTCAAAAAATAGTCCCCAAACAGCACATGATGCAAAGAAAAAAAGATGCGCAATGAGGTAGCTGTGTGACTAAGCTAAGCGACCCAAGTAGCCGACACAAACACCTGGCCCATCTAGGAGTGGCACTGCAGTGTCAGACAGGATGGCACTTCAAAAAATAGTCCCCAAACAGCACACGATGTAAAGAAAAATGAAAGAAAAAAGAGGTGCAAGATGGAATTGTCCTTGGGCCCTCCCACCCACCCTTATGTTGTATAAACAGGACATGCACACTTTAACAAACCCATCATTTCAGCGACAGGGTCTGCCACACAACTGTGACTGAAATGACTGGTTGGTTTGGGCCCCCACCAAAAAAGAAGCAATCAATCTCTCCTTGCACAAACTGGCTCTACAGAGGCAAGATGTCCACCTCCTCCTCATCGTCCTATTCCTCACCCCTTACATTGTGTACATCCCCCTCCTCACAGATTATTAATTCGTCCCCACTGGAATCCACCATCTCAGGTCCCTGTGTACTTTCTGGAGGCAATTGCTGGTGAATGTCTCCACGGAGGAATTGATTATAATTCATTTTGATGAACATCATCTTCTCCACATTTTCTGGAAGTAACCTCGTACGCCGATTGCTGACAAGGTGAGCGGCTGCACTAAACACTCTTTCGGAGTACACACTGGAGGGGGGGCAACTTAGGTAAAATAAAGCCAGTTTGTGCAAGGGCCTCCAAATTGCCTCTTTTTCCTGCCAGTATACGTACGGACTGTCTGACGTGCCTACTTGGAAGCGGTCACTCATATAATCCTCCACCATTCTTTCAATGGTGACAGAATCATATGCAGTGACAGTAGACGACATGTCAGTAATCGTTGGCAGGTCCTTCAGTCCGGACCAGATGTCAGCACTCGCTCCAGACTGCCCTGCATCACCGCCAGCGGGTGGGCTCGTAATTCTTAGCCTTTTCCTCGCAGCCCCAGTTGCGGGAGAATGTGAAGGAGGAGCTGTTGACGGGTCACGTTCCGCTTGACTTGACAATTTTCTCACCAGCAGGTCTTTGAACCTCTGCAGACTTGTGTCTGCCGGAAAGAGAGATACCCAACGTAGGTTTTAAATCTAGGATCGAGCACGGTGGCCAAAATGTAGTGCTCTGATTTCAACAGATTGACCACCCGTGAATCCTGGTTAAGCGAATTAAGGGCTCCATCCACAAGTCCCACATGCCTAGCGGAATCGCTCTGTTTTAGCTCCTCCTTCAATCTCTCCAGCTTCTTCTGCAAAAGCCTGATGAGGGGAATGACCTGACTCAGGCTGGCAGTGTCTGAACTGACTTCACGTGTGGCAAGTTCAAAGGGTTGCAGAACCTTGCACAACGTTGAAATCATTCATCCACTGCGCTTGAGTCAGGTGCATTCCCCCTCCTTTGCCTATATCATAGATAGCTGTATAGGCTTGAATGGCCTTTTGCTGCTCCTCCATCCTCTGAAGCATATAGAGGGTTGAATTCCACCTCGTTACCACCTCTTGCTTCAGATGATGGCAGGGCAGGTTTAGGAGTGTTTGCTGGTGCTCCAGTCTTTGGCACGCGGTGGCTGAATGCCGAAAGTAGCCCGCAATTCTTCGGGCCACCGACAGCATCTCTTGCACGCCCCTGTCGTTTTTTAAATAATTCTGCACCACCAAATTCAATGTATGGTCAAAACATGGGACGTGTTGAAATTTGCCCAGATGTAATGCACGCACAATATTGCTGGCGTTGTTCGATGTCACAAATCCCCAGGAGAGACCAATTGGGGTAAGCCATTCTGCGATGATGTTCCTCAGTTTCCGTAAGAGGTTGTCAGCTGTGTGCTTCTTATGGAAAGCGGTGATACAAAGCGTAGCCTGCCTAGGAACGAGTTGGCGTTTGCGAGATGCTGTTACTGGTGCCGCCGCTGCTGTTCTTGCTGCGGGAGGCAATACATCTACCCAGTGGGCTGTCACAGTCATATAGTCCTGAGTCTGCCCTGGTCCACTTGTCCACATGTCCGTGGTTAAGTGGACATTGGGTACAACTGCATTTTTTAGGACACTGGTGACTCTTTTTCTGACGCCTGTGTACATTCTCGGTATCTCCTGCCTAGAGAAATGGAACCTAGATGGTATTTGGTACCGGGGACACACTACCTCAATCAATTCTCTAGTTCCCTGTGAATTAACGGTGGATACCGGAAACACGTTTCTCACCACCCAGGCTGCCAAGACCTGAGTTATCCGCTTTGCAGCAGGATGACTGCTGTGATATTTCATATTCCTCGCAAAGGACTGTTGGACAGTCAATTGCTTACTGGAAGTAGTACAAGTGGTCTTCCGACTTCCCCTCTGGGATGACGACCGACTCCCAGCAGCAACAACAGCAGCGCCAGCTGCAGTAGGCGTTACACTCAAGGATGCATCGGAGGAATCCCAGGCAGGAGAGGACTCGTCAGACTTGACAGTGACATGGCCTGCAGGACTATTGGCTTTCCTGTCTAAGGAGGAAATTGACACTGAGGGAGTTGGTGGTGTGGTTTGCAGGAGCTTGGTTACAAGAGGAAGGGATTTAGTTGGCAGTGGACTGCTTCCGCTGTAACCCAAAGTTTTTGAACTTGTCAATGACTTCTGATGAATGCGCTCCAGGTGACGTATAAGGGAGGATGTTCCTAGGTGGTTAACGTCCTTACCCCTATTTATTACAGCTTGACAAAGGCAACACACGGCTTGACACCAGTTGTCCGCATTTCTGTTGAAATAATTCCACACCGAAGAGGTGATTTTTTTTGTATTTTGACCAGGCATGTCAATGGCCATATTCGTCCCACGGACAACAGGTGTCTCCCCGGGTGCCTGACTTAAACAAACCACCTCACCATCAGAATCCTCCTTGTCAATTTCCTCCCCAGCGCCAGCAACACCCATATCCTCATCCTGGTGTACTTCAACAGTGACATCTTCAATTTGACTATCAGGAACTGGACTGCGGGTGCTCCTTCCAGCACTTGCAGGGGGCGTGCAAATGGTGGAAGGCGCCACCTCTTCCCGTCCAGTGTTGGGAAGGTCAGGCATCGCAACCGACACAATTGGACTCTCCTTGGGGATTTGTGATTTAGAAGAACGCACAGTTCTTTGCTGTGCTTTTGCCAGCTTAACTCTTTTAAGTTTTCTAGCAGGAGGAGGAGTGCTACCATCCTCATTTGAAGCTGAACCACTAGCCATGAACATAGGCCAGGCCCTCAGCCGTTCCTTGCCACTCCGTGTCGTAAATGGCACATTGGCAAGTTTACGCTTCTCCTCAGACGATTTTGATTTAGATTTTTGGGTCATTTTACTGAGCTTTATTTTTTGGGATTTTACATGCTCTCTACTATGACATTGGGCATCGGCCTTGGCAGACGACGTTGATGGCATTTCATCGTCTCGGCCATGACTAGTGGCAGCAGCTTCAGCACGAGGTGGAAGTGGATCTTGATCGTTCCCTATTTTACCCTCCACATTTTTGTTCTCCATTTTTTTAATGTGTGGAATTATATGCCAGTAATATATCAATAGCAATGGCCTACTACTATATATACTGCGCACAACTGAAATGCACCATAGGTATGGATGGATAGTATACTTGACGACACAGAGGTAGGTAGAGCAGTGGCCTACTGTACCGTACTGCTATATATTATATACTGGTGGTTAGCAAACTGTGCAAAACTGAAATGCACCACAGGTATGGATGGATAGTATACTTGACGACACAGAGGTAGGTAGAGCAGTGGCCTTCTGTACCGTACTGCTATATATTATATACTGGTGGTCAGCAAACTGTGCAAAACTGAAATGCACCACAGGTATGGATGGATAGTATACTTGACGACACAGAGGTAGGCAGAGCAGTGGCCTACTGTACCGTACTGCTATATATTATATACTGGTGGTCAGCAAACTGTGCAAAACTGAAATGCACCACAGGTATGGATGGATAGTATACTTGACGACACAGAGGTAGGTAGAGCAGTGGCCTACTGTACCGTACTGCTATATATTATATACTGGTGGTCAGCAAACTGTGCAAAACTGAAATGCACCACAGGTATGGATGGATAGTATACTTGACGACACAGAGATAGGTAGAGCAGTGGCCTTCTGTACCGTACTGCTATATATTATATACTGGTGGTCAGCAAACTGTGCAAAACTGAAATGCACCACAGGTATGGATGGATAGTATACTTGACGACACAGAGGTAGGTAGAGCAGTGGCCTTCTGTACCGTACTGCTATATATTATATTCTGGTGGTCAGCAAACTGTGCAAAACTGAAATGCACCACAGGTATGGATGGATAGTATACTTGACGACACAGAGGTAGGTAGAGCAGTGGCCTTCTGTACCGTACTGCTATATATTATATTCGGGTGGCATTCTGTATGCCGGCGGTCGGCCTCCCGGCGCTCAGTATACCGGCGCCGGGAGCCCGACCGCCGGCATACCGACACTTATTTTCCCTCGTGGGGGTCCACGACCCCCATAGAGGGAGAATAAAATAGTGTGGCGCGCGTAGCGCGCCACCGTGCCCGTAGCGTGGCGAGCGCAGCGAGCCCGCAAGGGGCTCCTTTGCGCTCGCCACACTGTCGGTCAGCCGGCGGTCGGGCTCCCGGCGCCGGTATGCTGGGCGCCGGGAGCCCGACCGCCGGCCAGCCGTAGTGAACCCATTATATTCTGGTGGTCAGCAAACTGTGCAAAACTGAAATGCACCACAGGTATGGATGGATAGTATACTTGACGACACAGAGGTAGGTAGAGCAGTGGCCCACTGTACCGTACTGCTAAATATTATATACTGGTGGTCAGTAAACTGTGCAAAACTGAAATGCACCACAGGTATGGATGGATAGTATACTTGACGACACAGAGGTAGGTAGAGCAGTGGCCTACTGTACCGTACTGCTATATATTATATACTGGTGGTCAGCAAACTGTGCAAAACTGAAATGCACCACAGGTATGGATGGATAGTATACTTGACGACACAGAGGTAGGTAGAGCAGTGACCTTCTGTACCGTACTGCTATATATTATATACTGGTGGTCAGCAAACTGTGCAAAACTGAAATGCACCACAGGTATGGATGGATAGTATACTTGATGACACAGAGGTAGGTAGAGCAGTGGCCTACTGTACCGTACTGCTATATATTATATACTGGTGGTCAGCAAACTGTGCAAAACTGAAATGCACCACAGGTATGGATGGATAGTATACTTGACGACACAGAGGTAGGTAGAGCAGTGGCCTACTATACCGTACTGCTATATATTATATACTGGTGGTCAGCAAACTGTGCAAAACTGAAATGCACCACAGGTATGGATGGATAGTATACTTGACGACACAGAGGTAGGTGGAGCAGTGGCCTTCTGTACCGTACTGCTATATATTATATACTGGTGGTCAGCAAACTGTGCAAAACTGAAATGCACCACAGGTATGGATGGATAGTATACTTGACGACACAGAGGTAGGTAGAGCAGTGGCCTACTGTACCGTACTGCTAAATATTATATACTGGTGGTCAGCAAACTTTGCAAAACTGAAATGCACCACAGGTATGGATGGATAGTATACTTGACGACACAGAGGTAGAGCAGTGGACTACTGTACCGTACTGCTATATATATATATATATATATATATAAATATAGTTATACTGGTGGTCAGCAAAATTCTGCACTGTCCTCCTACTATATACTACAATGCAGCACAGATATGGAGCGTTTTTCAGGCAGAGAACGTATAATACTGGTGGTCACTGGTCAGTAAAACTCTGCACTGTCCTCCTACTATATAATACTGCTGGTCCCCAGTCCCCACAATAAAGCAATTAGCACACTGAGCACAGATATTTGCAGCACACTGAGCACAGATATTTGCAGCCCACTGAACATAGAAACTGAGAGGACGCCAGCCACGTCCTCTCACGATCATCTCCAATGCACGAGTGAAAAATGGCGGCGACGCGCGGCTCCTTATATAGAATACGAATCTCGCGAGAATCCGACCGCGGGATAATGACGTTCGGGGCGGGGTGTGTTACAAAGGAGAGGTTATTTTGCAAACTGCTAATTTACTAAAGATTAACTCGCATGGAAGTGGCATGTCAAATGTGACTTGTACTCAAAATCGCGGCAATTCACCATCGGTACAAACATCGTCCAAATAACATTGCAATCCTTGCAAATTTCAAATGAACTAGGAATAATTTTTGTCAAATCGCTCCACCAAATGGCGACAAAGACGCACCTCAATGCACTGATTTTTTTTTTAGAGTGCGTTTACATGGAACAACGATTTGTTTGCCTCTCACCTCAATGCACCACTTCCAAAAAAGCAACATGTAAAATCCATTGTAATCAACATTAAACCAATCAGAATGTCAATAAAAGCCCAGCAACTCATCCGCAGCTCCAGTGATGGACTGGGCCTCCACTTCGGTCTGGGCACTCGTGAACGCACGCGCTCATCACGGGGGGCATGCCATCATGTTGTACGGGGGCTTGTCGCAAGTCATGGGGGCATGCCCCCATTACCATGGCACACTTGATGGGGGCGGGGGGGGGGGGGCGCGCCGTGAGTCCGGGGGTGTGGGCGCATGGCACGCCTCTATTTCCATGGAAACCAGTGGGCGCGGCTCAATCAGAGAGCCGGAGGCATTCCCAGCTCTCTGAGGGAGCGGACCGACCCACCTGCCCATCGGCCCTTCTGGAATATGCCAGAAGTGCCAGGTGGCCAGTCCGGCCTTGCGCAGCTCTCACTTTCTGTTCCCAGCGATGGCATAGGCAGGTTATGGAGTAGCCTAGATGCAGGCAGTGATTTCACGTGTCCTGCACCAGCTAACTGACAGGGCCCAGGAGCAAGAAACAGAACAGAGGACCCAGCAGGTAGAGGGGCCACAGAGCATACATAGGCCTAGGATCTTTCATGGGTGGTTGAACCTCAATACAATGTCTGATGATGAGGTCATATAGATGTTCCGCCTCAATTGCAACAACTCTGAGGTGCGACTACTGATGAAAATGGCGGCGTGATTAAATTTGGGTTGGAGTAGGATTTGTGTCGCATTCTACTGCGAATTCTGCAGTGACTTCCATACGAAAGCACCGAAATCGACACAAAGTGCACACGCCACAAAGCAACTAAGTACACCATTGGAAGACAAAGTCCCAAGTGAAAACGCTTGTTAGTAGAAGTGCACTTTTTGTTCCGGCATTTAGAAGCGATAAGGGGCAATTCAAAAACTATTATTAGTAAATCCCCCCACTCACCCCAAACCCCTTTGCGCTAAGCAAGTCTCCTTAGAGAGAGGGTGTGCTAAGCAGTGCTGAAAGTAGGGTGGTACAGGGTGGTACGGAGTACCATTAAGAAATATGGCGGCGGTATGCAGTAATAAGCATTACAGTGTGTGGCATAATGTTTAATGGGCATTACGGAGTGTGGCATAATGTGTAATGGGCATTATGGTGTGTGGCATAATGTGTAATGGCCATTACGGAGTGTGGCATAATGTGTAATGGGCATTATGGTGTGTGGCATAATGTGTAATGGCCATTACGGTGTTTGGCATAATGTGTAATGGGCATTATGGTGTGTGGCATAATGTGTAATGGGCATTACGGTGTTTGGCATAATGTGTAATGGGCATTACGGTGTTTGGCATAATGTGTAATGGGCATTACGTGTTTGGCATAATGTGAAAGGGGTATTACGGTGTGTGGCATAATGTGTAAGGGGCATTACGGTGTTTGGCATAATGTGTAATGGGGATTACGGTGTGTGGCATAATGTGTAAGGGGCATTACGGTGTGTAGCATTATGTGGCCATGCCCATATTGTCATGTAGCTGCTCCCCTAGTTTGTGTGACCACGCCCATTTTTACTATCAGTACCACTAAGAAAAAATTTCTACTTGCACCACTGGTGCTAAGTAATATAGCAACATATCTACCTTGTGTAAAAAGCGTTGTCCCTCTCAGCCAGAGACAGCGCTCACTACGGAGGGACTTTCTGAACTCCTTGTACATAGACCCTAAGGGTACTTTCTGTATTGTATACCAATCCCTAACAGTGATTTCTGTATTGCACGGAGATAACTAAGGGCACTCTGTATTGTATTGGAATGATTATGATTCTTCTTATTATTATTACTATTATGTATTGTCAAAGTCGAAAAATATCATGATTCACATGCCTTGTACTAACCCCATGCACATGCCTGCTGCGCGTGCACACGCTCTGCCGTGCGTACGCATATTCGCACTTTGCGTAATGGAGCTTCTACGGCTGTGCGCTTTGGCGCGTGGTATGCGCATTTACGGTAGAGTTTGTGAGCGTGTAGCGGGCGACTCGATCATAGCATATTTAACCCATATAGTGTGTTTTATAGTTAATATTCCCCTAGACAACGTCAGCAAGTATGTTTAATTTAAACGGTTCTTGGACAGAGAGATTCCTCTGTGCATGATAGGAAGGGTCAGATAAAGGTTGAAAGGTGGTGTCTAGTATCCAGCTGTAGGGTATTTTAAGGGTAACATTTCGGTGTTAGTTAGGAAAAGATCGCTAGCTCCTGCGTATAGTTATGTACAAAAGTAGTTTATGGACATTAATTGTAATTTGCTGTTTATTACACATGCGGGGGGAATCCAGAGGATACCACCCACTACAGCAGTTAGGGAAAGACACAGCCCACCTGTTCAAATCTACCTATGACCTTTGTTATAATGCAGAGACACATTCCTGTGTCCAATGAACAATGAGATTGTAGGAACCATTGTATTGTGAATGTATGCTGTGTATATAAAGACCAGCATTGCCTGGCCAGTCACTCACTCTCTCAAAAGGCTTTCTCTTTGAATGCTGAGGGCTGGAATCCAGGACGCGCTTGCGAATCATCCCCAAGTATGTATATTTCTCTGTAGCCATTTTGTTCGCCATTGCTCATGTTATTCTCTGTTATTGTGTTAGATTTTGATGTTAGTTTGTAGTGTATGATATGTATTGTTTAACCTTTTATTAGAATCTATCCACAGTGGCCTTAGAACCATGTGGTTTTCAAATACAAATCAGTGCTGTGTTGTCACTTTCCTGCCAGGGCTTTTTAAAGTGGTTTAACCTGTTTAAGGTGTATAAGCATTGTTAAGGTGTATAAGCATTGTTAAGGAGTATGCACTGCTGATACTTTGTATCACCAGCGCTACTTAAAGTTTAAAGGTATAGTGCTTTGCTGCTAAGGTTTAAAGTATAAGCATATCCTTACACTGTTTCATTACTTAAGGTTTACTGTATATCATTCTGTGAGCGTCTGTGCCGCTCGTGTCTCGCGCCCACGGCCTAGCGTCTGCTACGCTAAGTGCGTACCCTTACGGTACTCAGTGCGCCAATAGCGTACTCAGTCCGTAGTAGTATATAACTTATGTTTAAAGGTAATATTTGACATTGTCAATTGGGGGCAATCGTCCGGGCCTCCTCATATCCACAGCCCAGCAGGACAAGGCAGACTTTATCCATCAGCAAAGGGCGGGAAGGTAGTATCCCCTGTTAGCCGTTTGGTGGTCAGGGATACAGTAGTGCTGATTAGATAAGCGTCTGCTCCGCTTGGTTTGTAGGGATGCTGGTGGGATCCGGATCCGAAAGGTAAGAACGTTAAGCTATTGTCTTTTAAATCTGTTTTTTTTTTTTTACTGTTTGGTGCAAATTGCACACGCAACACATGTAACACACGCACACACCTGTACTCTGCATATCTGACCATATTGTTGCAAAACAAGGTTCAAATGAGTCATATTGTGTTTGATTAAGATTGGATTGCTTATCTGTTTAAGTAGGTTTAAAAGTATATTTAAAAGTTGCTGCAAAAGCCTTGATATAGTGTTGTTTTTTTTTTTTAAACTCAGGCCTAAAATAACTTCAGGGGCTTGCATGGTGATTTTTTTTTTGTGACAAAGGAAGCCGCATGGTCTGTCCTCCATTTTGTGTAACCCTCATGGATGTGGAAGGGGGAGGAGCAGCGGCCATTTTTGGAAGGTCAATTTTTTTTCTAAATAGCTGATTTTCAGTCTGCTCAGGAATAATCAGCCGTCCTTGGTCAAAAAGAAATCACCATTTATGAACTACCAATGCATTTATTTAACCCATGCCATAGTCAATTACAAATAGATTCAGATGGGGTTTAATAAAAGTCAATAGTAAGATTAATATTTGATGTAAGAACGACACACAGATATAAAACAAAGTTTTTTTTTTCTTCTTTACCCCTAGGATTCTGTTAAACTCTGCTTGTTGTAAGAAAAGCCATTGAAATGCAAATTAACCTGTGCAACAGCTTTTTTTTCCTGGCAGTGAAAGGCCACCTTCACAGACAGTCAAAGGCACATTCATATGCAAATTAGAGGAGTGAATGGGTCTCGGGAGACCAGTGAATAGTACATAGATATAATATTATAATTATGTGTGTGTGTTTATATCAATGTATGTTCTGCAACACATTACAGCAGGCACGCGACCCCATTTTACACAGCACAGCAGGCAAGTGTCCCCATTTTACACAGCACGGTAGGCAAGTGTCCCCATTTTACACATTGCGGCAGGAAAGTGTCCCCATTTTACACATTGCGGCAGGCACGTGCCCCCATTTTACACAGTACGGCAGGAAAGTGTCCCCATTTTACACATTGCGGCAGGCACGTGCCCCCATTTTACACATTGCGGCAGGAAAGTGTCCCCATTTTACACATTGCGGCAGGCACGTGCCCCCATTTTACACAGTCCGGCAGGCATGTGCCCCCATTTTACACATTACGGCAGACTGCGTCCCCATTTTACACATTACGGCAGGCATGTGTCCCCATTTAACACATTCCGGCAGGCAAGTGTCCCCATTTTACACATTCCGGCAGGCAAGTGTCCCCATATTACACATTCCGGCAGGCAAGTGTCCCCATTTTACACATTCCGGCAGACAGGTGTCCCTATTTTACACATTAAGGCAGGCAAGAGTCCCCATTTTACACATTCCGGCAGGCACGTGCCCCCATTTTACACATTCCGGCCGACAGGTGTCCCTATTTTACACATTAAGGCAGGCAAGAGTCCCCATTTTACACATTCCGGCAGACAGGTGTCCCTATTTTACACATTAAGGCAGGCAAGAGTCCCCATTTTACACATTCCGGCAGGCACGTGCCCCCATTTTACACATTCCGGCAGACAGGTGTCCCTATTTTACACATTAAGGCAGGCAAGAGTCCCCATTTTACACATTCCGGCAGACTGCGTCCCCATTTTACACAGTATGGCAGGCAAGAGTCCCCATTTTACACATTGCAGCAGGCACGTGCCCCCATTTTACACAGTACGGCAGGCACGTGCCCCCATTTTACACATTACGGCAGACTGCGTCCCCATTTTACACATTCCGGCAGGCAAGTGTCCCCATTTTACACATTCCGGCAGGCACGTGCCCCCATTTTACACATTCCGGCAGACAGGTGTCCCTATTTTACGCATTCCGGCAGACAGGTGTCCCTATTTTACATATTGCAGCAGACAAGAGTCCCCATTTTACACATTCCGGCAGGCACGTGCCCACATTTTACACATTCCGGCAGGCACGTGCCCCCATTTTACACATTCCGGCAGACAGGTGTCCCTATTTTACACATTAAGGCAGGCAAGAGTCCCCATTTTACACATTGCAGCAGGCACATGCCCCCATTTTACACAGTACGGCAGGCACGTGCCCCCATTTTACACATTACGGCAGACTGCGTCCCCATTTTACACATTCCGGCAGGCAAGTGTCCCCATTTTACACATTCCGGCAGGCAAGTGTCCCCATTTTACACATTGCGGCAGGAAAGTGTCCCCATTTTACACATTGCGGCAGGAAAGTGTCCCCATTTTACACATTGCGGCAGGCACGTGCCCCCATTTTACACATTACGGCAGACTGCGTCCCCATTTTACACATTCCGGCAGGCAAGTGTCCCCATTTTACACATTTCGGCAGGAAAGTGTCCCCATTTTACACATTCCGGCAGGCAAGTGTCCCAGTTTTACACATTCCGGCAGGCAAGTGTCCCCATTTTACACATTCCGGCAGACAGGTGTCCCTATTTTACACATTAAGGCAGGCAAGAGTCCCCATTTTACACATTCCGGCAGACAGGTGTCCCTATTTTACACATTAAGGCAGGCAAGAGTCCCCATTTTACACATTCCGGCAGGCAAGTGTCCCCATTTTACACATTGCGGCAGGCACGTGCCCCCATTTTACACATTATGGCAGATTGCGTCCCCATTTTACACATTCCGGCAGGCACGTGCCCACATTTTACACATTCCGGCAGGCACGTGCCCCCATTTTACACATTCCGGCAGACAGGTGTCCCTATTTTACACATTAAGGCAGGCAAGAGTCCCCATTTTACACATTGCAGCAGGCACATGCCCCCATTTTACACAGTACGGCAGGCACGTGCCCCCATTTTACACATTACGGCAGACTGCGTCCCCATTTTACACATTCCGGCAGGCAAGTGTCCCCATTTTACACATTCCGGCAGGCAAGTGTCCCCATTTTACACATTGCGGCAGGAAAGTGTCCCCATTTTACACATTGCGGCAGGAAAGTGTCCCCATTTTACACATTGCGGCAGGCACGTGCCCCCATTTTACACATTACGGCAGACTGCGTCCCCATTTTACACATTCCGGCAGGCAAGTGTCCCCATTTTACACATTTCGGCAGGAAAGTGTCCCCATTTTACACATTCCGGCAGGCAAGTGTCCCAGTTTTACACATTCCGGCAGGCAAGTGTCCCCATTTTACACATTCCGGCAGACAGGTGTCCCTATTTTACACATTAAGGCAGGCAAGAGTCCCCATTTTACACATTCCGGCAGACAGGTGTCCCTATTTTACACATTAAGGCAGGCAAGAGTCCCCATTTTACACATTCCGGCAGGCAAGTGTCCCCATTTTACACATTGCGGCAGGCACGTGCCCCCATTTTACACATTATGGCAGATTGCGTCCCCATTTTACACATTCCGGCAGGCAAGTGTCCCCATTTTACACATTTCGGCAGGAAAGTGTCCCCATTTTACACATTCCGGCAGGCAAGTGTCCCAGTTTTACACATTCCGGCAGGCAAGTGTCCCCATTTTACACATTCCGGCAGACAGGTGTCCCTATTTTACACATTAAGGCAGGCAAGAGTCCCCATTTTACACATTCCGGCAGACAGGTGTCCCTATTTTACACATTAAGGCAGGCAAGAGTCCCCATTTTACACATTCCGGCAGGCACGTGCCCCCATTTTACACATTCCGGCAGACAGGTGTCCCTATTTTACACATTAAGGCAGGCAAGAGTCCCCATTTTACACATTCCGGCAGACTGCGTCCCCATTTTACACAGTATGGCAGGCAAGAGTCCCCATTTTACACATTGCAGCAGGCACGTGCCCCCATTTTACACAGTACGGCAGGCACGTGCCCCCATTTTACACATTACGGCAGACTGCGTCTCCATTTTACACATTCCGGCAGGCAAGTGTCCCCATTTTACACATTCCGGCAGGCACGTGCCCCCATTTTACACATTCCGGCAGGCACGTGCCCCCATTTTACACATTCCGGCAGACAGGTGTCCCTATTTTACACATTCCGGCAGACAGGTGTCCCTATTTTACATATTGCGGCAGACAAGAGTCCCCATTTTACACATTCCGGCTGGCACGTGCCCCCATTTTACACATTCCGGCAGACAGGTGTCCCTATTTTACACATTAAGGCAGGCAAGAGTCCCCATTTTACACATTGCAGCAGGCACGTGCCCCCATTTTACACAGTACGGCAGGCACGTGCCCCCATTTTACACATTACGGCAGAATGCGTCCCCATTTTACACATTCCGGCAGGCAAGTGTCCCCATTTTACACATTCCGGCAGGCACGTGTCCCCATTTTACACATTCCGGCAGGCAAGTGTCCCTATTTTACACATTAAGGCAGGCACGTGCCCCCATTTTACACATTCCGGCAGGTGGCGGGGGGAGGGAGAGAGAGAGAGAGAGAGAGAGAGAGAGAGAGGAAGAGGGGCTGACTTACATTTGAAGCGGTTCTTCCCGCTCTTCAGCCGCCTCTCCCTAGTCTGCGCGGCGCCGCCGCCGGCCGGCTTGGCTCCCCCTTCTCCCTCCTCCCGAGTGCCCAGCTCGGGGGGCGGGGTTTCACGGAATGACGTGATTGCGTCGTGACGTCACGACGCAATCGCGTCATTCCGCGAAACCCCACCCCCCGAGCTGTGCACTCGGGAGGACAGGGGAGGGGGGTTCAAAGTCCTTAAGAAGTGCCGCGGCGGGCGCCCCGTGCGGTTGCACGGCTCGCCCGCCGCAAGAAGCGGCACTGTACATACATATGCCTGTTTGTGGCAAATGTGTCTGGTTACTTCATTCTGAAAGCAAACACATGAGTTGTATGGTAGATCAGACATACTCCACCATAAAAACACATTGTAATCCATAATGTGTTGCCTTATAGTGTCTCAAACAAAAACATAGTAATGTTTTTGTATGTATTTGGCAATATTAGGTCAAACACACATGTGAAAATGATGAAAACAACCTTACTATTTGCCACGCTTACACATAAGTTTCTGTTGCAGCATCTTCACACAATGTGCTACTGTATGGCTGAAGTGGACATACATATCTTTACTGGATGTGGACAAGGCCATTTTGCTAGGATTCCATTTCATGTGTTACTGACTTCGGTAAGATTTGCAGATTATGATGGGTTTTGACTTAATGCGTTTAAGTAAATGGATTATTAAGATCTGACATTTATTTAATTTATTTCAGTTTGTTATTCACAATCAAGATGAGGGGAGTGTGGTTGGCGTCTTGGAGGTGTGTCCAAAATTTGGAGTGGGGGGACCGAACATACTGTCGATAATCTTCGTGGCGGGGTAGCCTGCTGTGGTTGGCCCTGGACATCAGACTTTGGTTTTTTTGCTGCAACATGTTTTATTTTGTGGTGTGTTACAGAAGTCCGCCTTCTGCTGCTCAAGACTTCTTTTGATGGACCTACAGTAGTATTGAAAGTGACATTTTGTTATGGTCATTCCTTTACAAACATAACCTATACTACAATGGACACTTCACCTGCTTCCGGTGCGTCATCATCATCAGATATCATGGGAGTGACTGTAGGACGACCAGTACTGCTTTTTTCCCAACACTGTAAATCAAGAAACAAATAACATAACTCATGTATTCATGCTATTGTTGATACATCCACCCATTATGCTTATAAACATGAAATCTTTAAAAAAATGTTTTTTTTTTATGACTCAAAACATAAGGACCTTAAACCAAAAAAAACACAACATAAAACAAAAAACATTGTCCAATAGCCATATGCACTATGGAAAGTGCAACACAGGGAATCATGTACAGGACACAGACATAGGACACAATTACAAATACATACACTAACAAGCCAAAACACACACATCTTAATTTTGTAATGAAAGGAAAAAAAATTACAGATGCAATATAGAGATTGCTCTGTGATGTGGCACTCCAAACACACATTACTACAATATGAGCCAACCAAACCCCCTCCCCCCCCAAAAAAAAAACCAAAAAAAAAACAAATAGTAAGGTACTAAGTCTGCAGTGTTGTGTCAGGGTACAAATACAGACTCAAACTGAACAAACAAATAGTGGGTTTGTGTAAAACAATATTACATTCAGTACTAATGAAATTACACATGTAACTGTCTTCAAAGCCACTTTGCACTACTCCAGCCTCTAACATGACAACCAGGGCCGGCGCCACCACTAGGCAGCTTTAGGCATTTGCCTATGGGCGCTGGCCACTGGGGGGCGGCGGTGCACACTGCTGATGAAAGTGCGTCTTTCATATCCTTAGCTCAGCTGAGCTCTTCGTTTAGAGAGAGACTGAGGAGAAGGGATGCCGTGGCCGCCCAGCTGTTATCAGCCGCCACGGCACTGATGTCAGTCAGTGTAACACCTAACATGGGTAAGTGTAACATGGGTAGCACTGTCTGACTGCTCTTGTCTGCAATCCCCTCTCCCCTCCCTCTGCAATAGAACACAGCATTTTCCCACCCCGCATCACAACAGCACCCTGTTAATGTGGAAATCCTCATGTCACCTGGCGTCACTCCTCCCGCGATTGCATCTAGCATTTTACCCGCCCCTGCCTCCCGTGATTGCATGCTGAATATTACCAGCGCCCCCTCCCCTCCCCTCCCGTGAGTGTCTGCCGCATATTAATCACACACAATCCCCCCGATTGTCTCCTGCATGTTATGCGACCCCCCCCCCGGAATTCCCTCCGGCATAGTACGCCCCACCCCCGATTGTCTCCTGAGTCTCGCATGATCCGCTCCCTCTCTCGCAGTTGCCTCCTGCATATTACCCGCCCCCCCTCCTGCAAATGCCTCCCCCAAATGCCTCCCCTCCCGCAAATGCATCCCCCAAATGCCTCCCCCTCCCGCAAATGCCTCCCCTCCCGCAAATGCCTCCCACGAATGCCTCTCACGATTGGCTTCGGCATATTACCCACACCCCCTCCAATGCATCCCGTACATATAAAACCCCCATGATTGCCATATCATCCTGCATTTTAGACCGCCTCCCCTCGCGATTACACCCCCACCCTGCGATCACATACCCCACATATATTCTCCCCCCCCCCCCCCCCCCATGCTACATTCAAAAAACGTCTCCTTTCAAATGTCTTCATATTCCAGTCACACCAACTATCATTAGAATTGGGCAAAAAGTTAACTGTATTTAGATGCAGGATACATAACTGTAACAACTGACAGTACTATTAAGCCACATGGGAGGTACTTTAACCCCCAAAAAATGTCCGCATGCACATTTGATAAAACAGTTTGACAATATTGATTTTTTTTTTATTTTTTATAAAAAATAGCTCCAAACAAATATTACTGGATAAGTATGCTACCCCTAATCCCTTACCTCCCTAACCCTCCTTACCTGCAGCCTGACCCTACACAGCCTAAGCCTAACCCACCCTCCCTACAGCTTAGCCCTGTCTATCCCCCGCTCCCTAACTCTCCCCAGTGGTGCCTAACCCTCCCTCCCCGAAGTCTAACCCTAACACTCCCCAGTGGTGCCTAACCCCCCCTCCGCACAGCCTAAACCTAACCCTCTTTCTCCTGCAGCCTATCAGTAACCCTCCCCCTGCACCCCCTCCCTATCCCTAATCCTTCCCAGAAACCTTTAAGCACAAAAATAAGTCTATTTTTTTAGCATCACCTATCTTATAGTACAGACATAGGGGGTAATTCAGACCTGATTGCTAGGCTGCGTTTTCTCACAGCCTGCGATCAGGTCTAAACTGCGCATCCGTATGCACCACAATGCGCAGGCACGTCGCATGGGTACAAAGCGGATCGCCGCTCAGTGATGTGTTTGTGCAAAGGAGTCATTCACACAGGCGATCGCAGGGAGATTGACAGGAAGAGGGCGTTTGTGGGTGTCAACTGACCGTTTTCTGGGAGTGGTTAGAAAAACGCAGGCGTGTCCAAGCGTTTGCAGGGTGGGTGTCTGACGTCAATTCCGGGCCCGACCAGTATGAAGGGATCACAGCGGCTGAGTAAGTCCTGGGCTGCACAAGATCTGTTTGTACCGCCTGGCTGTACATGAGATCGCACACTTCCACAGCGAAAATACATTTCCCTTGTAGGTGGCGACTATCTAATCACAACAATGCAAAAATCGCCTGCTAGCAATCAGGTCTGAATTACCCCCATAGGCAGCCATTGGCACTAGTGCCACAAGTGCACGAAGATACTGTGAGTGGCACCCATATAGTCTATCCTGCTCCTACTATAAAGCAAGATGCAATGCTCTCCCCCCCACCCCCCCACCACCCCGCTCCACCTCCTTCCCTCATAGAGGGCGGAGTGTACTAATTTCCGCATGCTGCTTGCAATATTTTCACATTATTAGTGCTGCAGTGTTCTAAAGCTGGGCATACACTATACAATCATCTGGCAGATAATCTATGGTTGGAATGAAAACCCTGCAATGAATGAGAGCAACAGACAATCGGCCATTTGCTTTCAAACACTGGAAAATGGACGATAACTGAGTTTATGCAAATTGGTTAAATCATGGACAGGTTTTGTCCATTTTCCGGTGTTTGGTAGCAAATGGTCGATTATTAGTTGCTCTCATCCATTACCAGATTTTCATTCCAACCACAGATAATCTGACAGATAATTGTATAGTGTATGCCTAGTTTAACTCACCGGCTTCCTTATCGCCGGTATGTACTAAGATTTGTCTGCCTGCGCTTCCATTGCAGTCATTGACTTCTTTGCAGTTTGAACACTCTGCTAGTATCTTAAGCAGTTTGTGGATTAGGATAATAATGTATCATTCCAATGTTGCTAGCATGCTGCCAGTACTGTGTGGTTAAAATCAATTAAAGGTTTGTTACTTTGTTATAACTCAAGAGCCATTAGACTGATACATTAGTATTCTAATCCACAAACTGGTTCAGCATACGTGTTCTTTTGATGCATGTAACTGTTTCTGAATTGAGTGCCAATATAGCAATTCATAAATACAGCACTGTCCTGATACTATACCCTTTAACTGCCCTGGTGCCCTCCAAGATATTTTTACACCACATACAAGCTTTCCAAAGACGGCGGCACTCTCTGGACTATATGGGGGAGATTCAAATGTTTGAAAAGTCGGTTGGTTGTCTGTTTTTTCCTGTCTATTAGATAGGAAAATACAGATTCCCAACTGACTTTTCAAACATTTGAATCTCCCCCATAGTGAAAGTCAAAGACACTAAGGTCTGTTCACCATTTCGGTCCACTGGACCTTCATCAAGAACCCGATTTCTTGATTAAGGTCCAGCAGACCGAAACGGTGAACAGACCTTAGTGTCTTTGACTTTCATTTATACAGTCCCAAGAGTGCTGCCGTCTTTGGAAAGCTTATATATATATATATATATATAGAGAGAGAGAGAGAGAGAGAGAGAGAGAGAGAGAGATGTAGCCATGCTCATCTATGTCACGATGCGTGCTATACTGCGACTGGCTGCAGCAGTGTGGTGCAGTCACAAGTGTGGCGCGTTTGCATTATGCCGCGATGCATGCGTACGCATCGCGGCATAGATGAGCATCGCTACATCAGTATATGAGCAGCTGGGGGGAGAGTATCGGGGGAGGCAGGGGCAGTATTGTGTAGCTTTGCCTAGGGTGCCTAGAAACCTTGCACCGGCCCTGATGACAACCACTGTTTTGGAAACATTGCACATGGATAACTGAAATAAAAAACATAGTCAAACTTTAAAACTGTAAAATGTGCAAAAGTAAAACATTATTGCTGGACAATTCAATGACACACCAAGTCCAAGCTACACACGGAAAATGTACTGAAAAAAAAACACATGACAAACAATAAAGTAATATGTTACATTGGCTTTTGTAGAAAACATTACCAAAAACAATGGAGGTCATTCCGAGTTGTTCGCTCGCAAGCGGATTTTAGCAGATTTGCTCATGCTAAGCCGCCGCCTACTGGGAGTGAATCTTAGCATCTTAAAATTGCGAACGATGTATTCGCAATATTGCGATTACACACCTCGTAGCAGTTTCTGAGTAGCTCCAGACTTACTCGGCATCTGCGATCATTTCACTGCTTGTCGTTCCTGGTTTGACGTCACAAACACACCCAGCGTTCGCCCAGACACTCCTCCGTTTCTCCGGCCACTCCTGCGTTTTTTCCGGAAACGGTAGCGTTTTTTTCCCACACGCCCATAAAACGGCCTGTTTCCGCCCAGTAACACCCATTTCCTGTCAATCACATTACGATCGCCAGAACGATGAAAAAGCCGTGAGTAAAATTACTAAGTGCATAGCAAATTTACTTGGCGCAGTCGCAGTGCGAACATTGCGCATGCGCATTAAGCGGAAAATCGCTGCGATGCGAAGATTTTTACCGAGCGAACAACTCAGAATGAGGGCCAATGTATTTGCTTATGCACACTTGAAGATGGGAGTAATATGTAACGTCACACATTTAAAAAAAAAAAAAAAAAGCCAGAAGTAATGTCATAGAATCAGGGCCGGTGCAAGGTTTCTCAGCACCCTAGGCAAATAGTCAGCACCCCCCCCCCCCCCCCCTCCACCCCCCTGCCAAAATACAGAGCCCTCAGGTAAAATTTAGGGATAGGATATTAGGGTTGTTTTAGCAGTTTGTGTTAAGGCAGAGGATCCCAAACGTGGTGCTCAAGGCACCCCAACAGTCCAGGTTTTAGGTATATCCATGGCACAGCACAGATGGTTAAATCAAATTGACTAAGGTGCTAATCAAGTCACCTGTGGCCACGCATGGATACATTTAAAACGTGTGTGTGTGTGCAGGCCTTCAGTGTAGTTTACCACCCCTCATACACATTTTGCACCACAATAGTGGGACCCCTTATACTGTCTAGTACTGGTGCCCCTTTCACATTATACCACACACTTTGAGCCAAAAATCACATTATACCACACAGTATGAGCCGAAAATCACATTATACCACACGGTATGAGCCGAGCCGAAAATCACATTATAGCACACGGTATGAGCCGAAAATCACATTATAGCACACGGTATGAGCCGAAAATCACATTATAGCACACGGTAGGAGGCGAAATTCACATTATAGCACACGGTATGAGGCGAAATTCACATTATAGCACATAGAATGAGCCGATATTCACACTATAGCGCATGGTATGAGCCAAAATTCACATTATACCACACAGCATGAGCCGAAAATCACATTATAGCACACGGTATGAGCCGAAAATCACATTATAGCACACGGTATGAGCCGAAAATCACATTATAGCACACTGTATGAGCCGAAAATCACATTATAGCACACGGTATGAGCCGAAAATCACATTATAGCACACGGTATGAGGCGAAATTCACATTATAGCACACGGTATGAGGCGAAATTCACATTATAGCACATAGAATGAGCCGATATTCACACTATAGCGCATGGTATGAGCCAAAATTCACATTATACCACACAGCATGAGCTGAAAATCACATTATAGCACATGGTATGAGCCGAAATTCACATTAGAACACACGGTATGAGCCAAAATTCACATTAGAGCACACAGTATGAGCCGAAAATCACATTAGAGCACACAGTATGAGCCGAAATTCACATTAGAGCACACAGTATGAGCCGAAATTCACATTATGCCACATGGAATGAGCCGAAATTCACATTATGCCACACACATATCTACATACTCACAGCCACATACAGTATACACACACGCATATATAATATATTTACACACACAGCCACATTTACACACATACACTGTCCCTACCCTGACACTCTCCTCCATCAGTTACCCTCTGCTCACCAGTTGCCGGGTAGCCGGGGGTATCAGCATACGGAAGCCAGGCAGCTGTGCTGTGGAGCGGGAGCCGGCCACCGGAGTTGTTGTCAAAGAAAGAGAAAGCCGGGCAGCGGAGCTGTCAGGGGGGCAGGAGCCGGAGCCTTGGCGTAATCATGCTGCATGCGGCAGCCGAACCTTGCAGCCGCACTTGTCAGGGCTCAGGGACGGGTGCCGGGCACTGTACTATTTCAAATCTGCCGCGGACCGGCAGCCAATCAGGAGCTGATGCTACTGATTGGCTGCCGGTCTGCGGCAGATTTGAAATAGTAGCGCCGCGGTCAGCTTGCTGCGGCGGGGGACAGTGTTCGAAGAAGTGCCGGTATACCAAACCATAGTATACCGGCCCACTTCAGGCACTGTAATATATATATATATATATATATATATATAGATAGATAGATAGATAGATAGATAGAACAGAATTGATACTGCGGCAGTCGGAGTCGTTTAAAAAGAGCAAAGTGTAGTAAAAAAAAATGTACATCACATAGTCCAACGTTTTGGGGTGTCTAACCCCTTTTTCACACCTTGACAAAGGGGTTAGGCACCCCGAAATGTTGGACTATGTTATGTACATTTTTTTGACTACACTTTGCTCGTTTTAAACGACTCCGAGTGCCGCAGTATCAATTCAATATACTATCTTCCTCACTGAGGGCACCGGGGCCAATCAACATCTAAAACGGAGTGCTGGACTGATTGTAAAATATATATATATATATATATATATATATATATATATATGTTCTAGTGGTAATTCGGTTGCGCCTTCAGTGTTCAGAAATGATTCATCAAGGAATCCTTAAATAGTAATATGATATGCGTACCAGATAAGAAATGATCAACTGCTTTGTACAGGGTGTCTTTACATCGGGGGTTCCCCTTGTGCGTGTTTCTTTTCCTCTTACTCGTCCGTGTCCATTTGAGGATTATATACGTAAAAGATGTAGAGCAATGTATCAGTCATGTGCTCTTCAAAAGTGACTATTGTGCTGAGTTTGTGCAAAAATGCTGAAAAGGTGACTAAGTGCAAAAAGTGCTTGAGTGCTTGAATTTATATTCACGTAAAAAGACCCATATAGGTAATGTGCTAAAATACCATTTGTTAAGGGTGCAACACCGATCTACAGTGTTAAAAAAGAAGGAGTAATATTCCTATTAAAAAGATGCACTCACGTTTGACACTGTACAGTAATGGAATTTTTCCTTGTCAGTCATCCATCAACATGGGGTGCCTTAAAATTAGGGAATACTCCCATATAGGAAAAAAGCTTCTGATAGTGTAATTACGTTTTTATGAAGTTTAATGCAATTTACAAAAAAATACAGAACATAAGGATGGACTCGTACATAATAAATAGATATAAAAAGCTTATCTGTAATGTCATCTCCGGAGAGCGGGGTGACGGTGATATGCCCAACGCGTTTCGTCCCTTTTTATATGTTGGGGACTTCCTCAGGGGTCAAGGTTGTAGCGCTACTTGCACCCTTTATTACATATATATATATATAAAATATGGAATACATATATATTGGCACTTAGGATGCCAAAATACCGTCAGCGGCATCCCAGAGATTAAAATCCTGACACTTACTAATTAAGTAAACTAACCCTGATCCCTTACCTACCCCCCACCCCCAAACCCTAATACACCTTTCCAGCAGCCTGACCCTAATTGTCCCCCCTCCCCCCCCCAGCTTACTCCTAACCCTAACCACCCCCTTCCTGCAGCCTAAACCTCCCCAGGTGTGCCTAACCCTCCCCCCACAGCCTACACCTAACCTAAACTATACGTCCCACACGGCGGTCACGGTTTAATAAGGTATGGCTCAATCCCGGCTGTACGGAGGACACAGGTGCAGGCCAGGGAGAGCAGACACTGGACGCTGCCAGGAAGCGATTGGCCGTCCCGCCCTGCACTGCTACTCACTTCTCGGCAGCATGATTGAGGATGAGTTGCGACTCGAGGTGAGGACAGGCGGAGGGAGGCGGGCAGAGGTGGGGATGGCCGAAGCCCTCTCCACGTCGGGTGAAGGTACCGCCGAACCCCCCCCTGCCCCCGCCCCGCTCGAGCAGCTTTGTTGTCTCCGGCGCAAGAGGGAGAGGGATAGCTTACCTGACACTGAGTCAGTGGGTAGCGGTTGCCTGACATTTTTTTTTTTTTTTTTTTTGCTGCACCCAGCGCCGCCTTTCATGTGATGCCGCCCATAGGCAGCTGCCTAAAGCTGCCTAATGGTGGCGCCGGCCCTGCATAGAATGTTAAGTCAAATACACATGCTCACCATTCTTCCTGGGCCGATCGGAATCCCGGACATGGGTTGCAGACACTACTTCTGGAGGTATTAAACTCCGCATGGGCTCCTCATAGTCCAGATATCTTGCAATATAGGGCTGGCCTCCACCGGTTTTTCGAGCCGACTTCGCCTCCTTGGCCATTTTGGACTTGACACGTCGCTTTATGTCATAGTACCGTTTGCGGCACTTGTCCTCCGTCCGCTTGACCACCCCCTCACTATTGACAGCAGCAACAACTTTCGCCCACAACACCGTTTTCTTCCGTGTTGGCACCTTGGCAGACTCAGGCCCAAATAGCTGCCGCTGATACTTCATCAGCTCCCGCACCAATGCCACATTTTCTGCATAACTAAACTTGACATTCCGCCCAGTCTTAGTAGTGGTGTGTGGCTGCGGAGCTCTCTGACTGTCACTATCACTGTCACTTGAGGCTGCTGCAGCAACCTCACTCACCTCCTCCACCTCACTAACCTCACTCTCACTCACCTCCTCCACCTGACCAACCTCCTCCCCATCACTCACACCCTCCACCTCAGCCACCTCACCCACCTCTGAGTCACACATAATTGTGTGTCTAAACACTTAACACAGAAAAAAGAAACAACACACTCCTCCACTACCACTGCACAACTCACACACACACACACACACACACACACACACACACACACACACACACACACACACTGACAAGGGACTATAAAGAAAAAAAACTTGGACAAAAAATGAGACAAAACCAAAAAAAACAAGACTACAAGAATGACAAGACTACTTTCAAACACAATACTACACTCAGAAATCGCAAACAACACTCCTCACCAAACCAAAAACTCACCAACCTCCACAGCACAACCTCCCTCCTCAACACTAACTAAACCCACGAGGTGCGGACGGTTTGGGGCGTATTTATATGGTTGCGCACAGACACTCCTACATCTGAAACACAACCAATCACAAACGGGGATGAAAAACGAAACTAAAAGTCAAAATGCGGCCGTGGTTGAAAAATAACCCTGCCGCGTTTAACATAGAAAAAAACTGAAAATACTACAAAAACACGTACGCAAACGACAATGACGGCCGTAAATGTGCCAAAGAAAAAACGACTGGCATCGACATCGGAAAACACGTTAACCATAAAGTCGACTGCTTAGTAACTGCTTAGTAACTTGGCGTATATAGGGGTATATGCAATTAGCGGCGAATCGCGGCAATTTTTCGGCCGTTTTTTAATTCGACACAATTCGACCGTCGAATTCCGGCAAGTGGGTGCCGAAATTCAACATATTCAATAAAAAACGGATTCGACAGTCCCGCTGTCGAAAAACGGCCGATTTGACGGATTTTGATCAGTTTTTTGAAAAACGGGGAAAAACGGTAAAAAAAACGAAAAAAAATGGCGTGGGGTTCCCCCTCCAAAGCATAACCAGCCTCGGGCTCTTCGAGCCGGTCCTGGTTCTAAAAATCCGGGGGGAAAACTGACAGGGGATCCCCCGTATTTTTAAAACCAGCACCGGGCTCTGCGCCTGGTGCTGGTGCAAAAAATACGGGGGACAAAAAGAGTAGGGGTCCCCCGTATTTTTTACACCAGCATCGGGCTCCACTAGCTGGACAGATAATGCCACAGCCGGGGGTCACTTTTATACAGCGCCCTGCGGCCGTGGCATTAAATATCCAACTAGTCACCCCTGGCCGGGGTACCCTGGGGGAGTGGGGACCCCTTCAATCAAGGGGTCCCCCCACAGCCACCCAAGGGCCAGGGGTGAAGCCCGAGGCTGTCCCCCCCATCCGCAGCCCTTGGTGTTCTTTTTTTTTTTTGTTGCCAAGTACGTGGATTATAATCTGGACACTGGATCAGGTGAGTATAATTTTATTCACAGGTACACGTGGATTCTACTTGAACAAGTGGACAGAGGTCGGCGTGTGAACATAGGTAAGTATGTGTGTGTCGACATGTGTGTAATAAAGTTTTACTATCACGGTGTGCGTGTCCTGTTTTTATTTGGGTATTTTTTTCCCAGTAGAACTACAGGTACCAGTGGGCCCGTTTTTCTCCCGCATGCTGGTACTTGTGGTTCTCCAAGTATCAGCTTGCGGGGGAGGCTTGCTGGGACTTGTAGTACTACTGGAAAAAACAATATTCTTACACTTTTCTCAAGGCTATCAGCCCCACATCCGCAGCCCTTGGATGGGGGGGGACAGCCTCGGGCTTCACCCCTGGCCCTTGGGTGGCTGGGGGGGGCCTTGATTGAAGGGGTCCCCACTCCCCCAGGGTACCCCGGCCAGGGGTGACTAGTTGGATATTTAATGCCACGGCCGCAGGGCGCTGTATAAAAGTGACCCCCGGCTGTGGCATAATCTGTCCAGCTAGTGGAGCCCGATGCTGGTGTAAAAAATACGGGGGACCCCTACTCTTTTTGTCCCCCGTATTTTTTGCACCAGCACCAGGCGCAGAGCCCGGTGCTGGTTTTAAAAATACGGGGGATCCCCTGTCAGTTTTTCCCCCGGATTTTTAGAACCAGGACCGGCTCGAAGAGCCCGAGGCTGGTTATGCTTAGGAGGGGGGACCCCACGCCATTTTTTTTCGGGTTTTTACCATTCCATTTAAAAAAATATATATATATATTTTTAAAAATATATAAATAATACTTGTGCCTCCAAAATAGACAAACCAAGTACCTAATCCCTTCTAATATAAATAGATATGCTATTACCAATAAAAAAAACACCAAAAAAAACATGTTTTAAATTTTTTTTATTAGATTCCGCCACCAAAGTGTGGCGGATTAAAAATGACGAATTTACTGTCTAAAAGCACTGTTGTCGAATTTCCAAACTTCAATTGAATATACTTTTGGCGAATTGCTGCATTTGTACCATTGCAGAAATGTCGAATTTGACAAATGTCGAATTTCAAAAAGTCGAATTTTGAAAGTCTGTTTTTTTGACGGAAAGTACTGAATTGCATAATCGAATTTTTTTTTTTTGGGCGAAAAAGTCCCGTTTTTCGACAATTTCGGGAATTCGACCGCAATTGCATATACCCCATAGTTTCAAAAAGTTGCATGAAAATGCACCCGATACAAAACGAGTTAAAAACACTACACAAACTGACTCAAACACGAATATTAGTAAATATAGGCCTTGGTCGGGTTCAAACACTTTTGCAAAATTCTACAAGTTTGATACCCTGGCTGAGGAGGACCTCATGTTTGCTCAATCGGTGGTGCAGAGTCATCCGCACTCTCCCGCCTGTTTGGGAGCTTTGGTATAATCCCCATGGTCCTTATCGAGTCCCCAGCATCCTCTAGGACGTAAGAGAAAATAAGATTTTAAACCTACCGGTAAATCTTTTTCTCCTAGTCCGTAGAGGATGCTGGGCGCCCGTCACAGTGCGGACAACATTCTGCAAGACTTGTATATAGTTATTTGCTTGCATAAGGGTTATGTTACAGTTTTGTTCAGTCTTTGACTGATGCTGGTCTGTTTCATGCTGTTGACTGGTTCGTATATTCCAGGTTATACGGTGTGGATGGTGTGGGCTGGTGTGAATATTGCCCTTGGATTAACAAAATCCTTTCCTCGTATTGTCCGTCTCCTCTGGGCACAATTTCTCTAACTGAGGTCTGGAGGAGGGGCATAGAGGGAGGAGCCAGTGCACACCCATTGTAAAGTTTTCTTTATAGTGCCCATGTCTCCTGCGGAGCCCGTCTATTCCCCATGGTCCTTACGGAGTCCCCAGCATCCTCTATGGACTAGGAGAAAAGATTTACCGGTAGGTTTAAAATCTTATTGTTCTCTTTTTTTTTTACTATTTCATACTGGACTACGAGCGAAGCGAGCCATGCTAGGGGACATGGTGCACTAATTGGGGTTCCCAGTCACTCTACGAAGAAAACGGCACAAATAAAACCCCTCATGTCGACCTTTTGACCTGTCGACCCAGCACATGTCGACCTAGAAACCCTGTCGACATTCCAACCCTGTCGACCTAGTGACTGTCAACCTACAGAGGTCGACCTAAACATTGTCGACCTAGACACTATCGATCTAATGATCCACACCCATACCGAAATGCCCCCACAGTGCCTGCCAGATATGCCCCCAGTGCCAGATATGCCCCCAGTGCCAGATATGCCCCTAGTGCCAGATACATATATGCCCCAGTGCCAAATATGCCCCCACAGTGCCTGCCAGATATGCCCCCGTGCCAGATATGCCCCCCAGTGCCACATACAGAAATGCCCCCACAGTGCCTGCCAGAAATGCCCCCGTGCCAGATATGCCCCAGGTGCCCCACATAAAGAAATGCCCCCACAGTGCCTGCCAGAAATGCCCTCAGTGCCAGATATGCCCCCATTGCCAGATACTGAAATGCCCCCACAGTACATGCC
This sequence comes from Pseudophryne corroboree, assembly GCF_028390025.1. NCBI lineage: Eukaryota > Metazoa > Chordata > Amphibia > Anura > Myobatrachidae > Pseudophryne > Pseudophryne corroboree. The sequence goes on from NC_086446.1 coordinate 765,693,790, forward strand.
AGATATGCCCTCAAACCCCAGTGCCAGATATGCCCCCAGTTCCAGATAAAGAAATGCCTGCACAGTGCCTGCCAGATATGCACCCAGTGCCAGATACATATATGCCAACAGTGCCAGATATGCCCCCAGTGCCAGATACAGAAATGTCCCCACAGTGCCTTCCAGATATGCCCCCAGTGCCAGATATGCCCCCAGTTCCAGATAAAGAAATGCCTGCACAGTGCCTGCCAGATATGCACCCAGTGCCAGATACATATATGCCAACAGTGCCAGATATGCCCCCAGTGCCAGATACAGAAATGTCCCCACAGTGCCTTCCAGATATGCCCCCAGTGCCAGATATGCCCCCAGTGTCAGATACATATATGTCCCCAGTGCCAGAAATGCCCCCACAGTCAGTGGCGTAAGTTCATCCCAGTTGCCCGGAGGCAAGATAAATATTGGTGCCCCCCTATTTCCTATATTAAGATAAATATGTGTGTGTGTGTGTGTGTGTGTGTGTGTGTGTGTGTGTGTGTGTGTGTGTGTGTGTGTGTGTGTGTTATGGAGTGTTCTGAAATAAAATTATATACTGTATTTATACATTTAATTGTCTTTTATTTTAAATCACACATTTCTTAGCAGTCATTCCCAGGATTAGAACCCATGACCTGTTACACTAACAGCAGACACCTTACTGATGGAGTTATTTGCTCCTTTACGGGAAGTATGAGAATTCTAACTATATGAAGTTACGTGTAATTGTCAGAGAAGTATCTTCATATAGTTAAAATTCTCATATTTCCTATACAGGAGCAAACCGCTTCATCAGTAAGGTGTCTGCTTTATCCGTAAGGTGCCGCATCCAGTGTAATAGGTTGTGGTTTGTAATCCTGGGTGTGACACTTGTAAAATGTGTATATTCAGTATAATAAAGAGGGTGTGATGTGTAAGGTGCAGGGACCAGTGAGGAAGTCACCCACTGAAAAGACAGCGGCAGCTATCAATTAACTTTAATTCAATGGTGTCACAGAATGGGAGGAGAGGTGCCCCCCCTTCAGAGTAGGAGCCCGGCGGCAGATGACTCCGTTGCCTCCCAGAGTTCTGCCTCTGCCCACAGTGCCTTCCAGATATGCCCCCAGTGCCAGATACATATATGTCCCCAGTGCCAGATATGCCCACACAGTGCCTGCCAGACATGCCCCCCAGTGCCAGATATGCCCCCATTGCCAGATACAGAATTGCCCTCTCAGTGCCTGCCAGATATTCCCCCAGTGCCAGATACAGAATTGCCCTCTCAGTGCCTGCCAGATATTCCCCCAGTGCCAGGTACACATGTCCTCACAGCCCCGGGCCCCCTTCTCACAAAACACACAATCACAGACAGAAACATACAACATACTTACCTTTACAAATCCTTCCTCTCTGCTCTCTCCCCCACGCTGTCTGCTGCTGCCAGCCTCCTCCTGTCCCTAGCTCCGCGGCTCCTCTTCACCCGACGCGGTGTTACGTCATGACGTCACGCTGCGTCGCATCTGAATAAAATAAACTTTATTAAAAAGAACAGCAAGCAGCAGCTTGCTGTGATCGGCGGCGGCCCGGCGGGATATGAAGGGGCAGCCGGCCAGCCGTGATCAGTGTCACCGGTGGCAGAATAGCCACGGCTGGCTGTGTGTGCAGCCCAGGCCCTCCGCTCTGTCAGAGTGGCCAGACCCGGGACAACTGTACACAGGGCACCCCCTTGATGGTGGCCCTGATTACCAGTGCGGCTACTTGGGGTCCTGTGCACCCGCGTGGGGACACAATACGATCGTCGGCAGGGATGATGTGGCTTCCGGGAGCTGGAAGTGTGGGGATCTAGTGGCCTGCAGCGCTCCTGTGTGTCTGCGGCATGGAGGCGGCCATGTTGGAGATCAAGTGTGCACCAATGACCTATGGGACCTATAAATATGCTGGGAATTTTGCATTTTGTGCCAGTGCTCTGTTGTAGATACTCTGTACCCCAGCTCTGTGCTCCTGCAGATTATATCTGTGCATTTCCAGTTGTTTGGTCCTATCTCCGCTCTCAGTGATTGCCCGCCGTCTCCCGCTGCAAGGATTTCGCTGGGTCTCCAGCGCGCGGTCATGGTCACCCGCTCTCCTACCAGGTGCCTTCAGATACCGTAGGATTCCCGCTGTGGTTCTCTCGCTTCAGCCTGTGCTCTTCATTCACGTCTTCGCATCATCCAGCAACCAGTCCTCACAGTCCTTCATTCCCATCTTCGCATCATCCAGCAACCAGTCCTCACAGTCCTTTATTCCCGTCTTCGCATCATCCAGCAACCAGTCCTCACAGTCCTTCATTCACGTCTTTGCATCATCCAGCAACCAGTCCTCACAGTCCTTCATTCACATCCTCACACCGTCCAGCAACCAGTCTTCACAAGTTCCACACCCACATCTTTATATTATCCGCAACACAATCTTCTCAGTTCTTCAGCTTCGCCTTCATATCACTCAACAACTCAATACCACGATTCTTCAGCCACGTCTTGTACCAACTAAGGATATTCATCACTCTTCTTCAGTTTCGGCCTCACATCATTCAGTGACTTCTTTTCCGGCAGCTTTCCAATCCAGAACTGTTTAGTCTCCATCTTCGTACAAGTCTCATTCTGATCTGTTATCTTTAATAAATATATGAGAAGGAATTATCTTCGTCCTCCTTGTTTCCAGCACTCTGGGGCATCTGCTCCTTCGGTTGGTCAAAGTCCAACGGATCCACAGAAACACCCCATTGTGACACCGGCTACACAGGACGGCACTTTCATAACTGGGCAACACTGGAAGGTTCTTAAACAAAGGTCCCAGCACCGCAAAGTCCTGGCTTTATAAATCCTCAGAATAACCATCACATTAAAAATAATAAAATAATACACAATTACCATAAATTACAAAAAAAGTATTAAAAATACATATAAAAAAAACATATGGAAGTTGACAGATGCCAAAGGAGTTAAGGTGCATACACACTAGTGATGTGCACCGGACATTTTTCGGGGTTTGGTTTTAAATTCGGTTCCGCGGCTGTGTTTTGGATTCGGACGCGTTTTGGCAAAACCTCCCTGAAAATTTTTTGTCGGATTCGGGTGTGTTTTGGATTCGGGTGTTTTTTACAAAAAACCCTCAAAAACAGCTTAAATCATAGAATTTGGGGGTCATTTTGATCCCATAGTATTATTAACCTCAATAACCATAATTTCCACTCATTTTCAGTCTATTCTGAACACCTCACAATATTATTTTTAGTCCTAAAATTTGCACCGAGGTCGCTGGATGGCTAAGCTAAGCGACACAAGTGGCCGGCACAAACACCTGGCCCATCTAGGAGTGGCACTGCAGTGTCAGGCAGGATGGCACTTCAAAAAAATAGTCCCCAAACAGCACATGATGCAAAGAAAAAAAGAGGCGCACCAAGGTCGCTGTGTGACTAAGCTAAGCGACACAAGTGGCCGACACAAACACCTGGCCCATCTAGGAGTGGTACTGCAGTGTCAGACAGGATGGCACTTCAAAAAAATAGTCCCCAAACAGCACATGATGCAAAGAAAAAAAGAGGCGCACCAAGGTCGCTGTGTGACTAAGCTAAGCGACACAAGTGGCCGACACAAACACCTGGCCCATCTAGGAGTGGCACTGCAGTGTCAGACAGGATGGCAGATTTAAAAAATAGTCCCCAAACAGCACATGATGCAAAGAAAAAAAGAGGTGCAATGAGGTAGCTGTGTGACTAAGCTAAGCGACCCAAGTGGCCGACACAAACACCTGGCCCATCTAGGAGTGGCACTGCAGTTTTCTAGCGAGAGGATGAGTGCTTCCATCCTAATGTGAATCTGAACCACTAGCCATGAACATAGGCCAAGGCCTCAGCCGTTCCTTGCCACTCCGTGTCGTAAATGGCATATTGGCAAGTTTACGCTTCTCATCAGACGCTTTTAATTTTGATTTTTGGGTCATTTAACTGAACTTTTGTTTTTTGGATTTTACATGCTCTCTACTATGACATTGGGCATCGGCCTTGGCAGACGACGTTGATGGCATTTCATCGTCTCGGCCATGACTAGTGGCAGCAGCTTCAGCACTAGGTGGAAGTGGATCTTGATCTTTCCCTATTTTAACCTACACATTTTTGTTCTCCATTTTTTAATGTGTGGAATTATATGCCAGTATCAATAGCAATGGCCTACTACTATATATACTGCGCACAACTGAAATGCACCACATGTATGAATGGATAGTATACTTGACGACACAGAGGTAGGTAGAGCAGTAGCCTTCCGTACCGTACTGCTATATATACTGGTGGTCACTGTCAGCAAACTGCAAAACTAAAATGCACCACAGGTATAGAATCTAGATGGATAGTATACTTGACGACACAGAGGTAGGTAGAGCAGTGGCCTTCCGTACCGTACTGCTATATATACTGGTGGTCACTGTCAGCAAACTGCAAAACTAAAATGCACCACAGGTATAGAATCTAGATGGATAGTATACTTGACGACACAGAGGTAGGTAGAGCAGTGGCCTTCCGTACCGTACTGCTATATATACTGGTGGTCACTGTCAGCAAAACTCTGCACTGTACTCCTCCTATATAATACTGCTGGTCCCCAGTCCCCACAATAAAGCAGTGTGAGCACAGATATATGCAGCACACCAAGCACAGATATGGAGTGTTTTTCAGGCAGACAACGTATACTGGTGGTCACTGGTCAGCAAAACTCTGTACTGTACTCCTCCTATATAATATACTGGTGGTCCCCAGTCCCCACAATAAAGCAGTGTGAGCACAGATATATGCAGCACACTGAGCACAGATATGGAGTGTTTTTCAGGCAGACAACGTATACTGGTGGTCACTGTCAGCAAAACTCTGCACTGTACTCCTCCTATATAATACTGCTGGTCCCCAGTCCCCACAATAAAGCAGTGTGAGCACAGATATATGCAGCACACTGAGCACAGACATGGAGTGTTTTTCAGGCAGACAACGTATACTGGTGGTCACTGTCAGCAAAACTCTGTACTGTACTCCTCCTATATAATATACTGGTGGTCCCCAGTCCCCACAATAAAGCAGTGTGAGCACAGATATATGCAGCACACTGAGCACAGATATGGAGTGTTTTTCAGGCAGACAACGTATACTGGTGGTCACTGTCAGCAAAACTCTGCACTGTACTCCTCCTATATAATACAGCTGCTCCCCAGTCCCCACAATTAAGCAGTGTGAGCACAGATATATGCAGCACACTGAGCACAGATATGGAGTGTTTTTCAGGCAGACAACGTATACTGGTGGTCACTGTCAGCAAAACTCTGCACTGTACTCCTCCTATATAATACAGCTGCTCCCCAGTCCCCACAATTAAGCAGTGTGAGCACAGATATATGCAGCACACTGAGCACAGATATGGAGTGTTTTTCAGGCAGACAACGTATACTGGTGGTCACTGTCAGCAAAACTCTGCACTGTACTCCTCCTATATAATACAGCTGCTCCCCAGTCCCCACAATTAAGGAATAAGCACAAATATTTTTGCATCAAGATTAATAAACGGAGAGGATGCCAGCCACGTCCTCTCCCTAACATTTCCAATGCACGAGTGAAAATGGCGGCGACGCGCGGCTGCTTATATAGAATCCGAATCTTGCGAGAATCCGACAGCGGGATGATGACATTCGGGCGCACTCGGGTTAACCGAGCCATACGGGAGAATTCGAGTATGCCTCGGACCCGTGTAAAATGGGTGAAGTTCGGGGGGGTTCGGTTTCCGAGGAACCGAACCCGCTCATCACTAATACACACTGAGCGCTTTCCGCTCCCTGCCCAGCGATGTCAGCGGGGGTGAGTGGCTTTCCATAGCAGGACGCTATGACCTGCTCTCAGCTCCAAATCACCCAGTGTGTATTAGAGATGTGCGGGTTCGGTTTTACTCGTGGGCTCGAAATGGCACCTTATTGAATCACGGATGTCATGCGTTTTGGATAGCCAATAAACAAAACCCGAAATACCCGAGTAAAACCGAACCCACTCATCTCTAGTGTGTATGGGCCTTTAGGGTAAAAGCATTTGAGCTCGAATTCACCGTTTAGTCCCCTGGGTCCAAGGGTGCCCAAACGATGAATCCACCTCATTTCTGCCTGACATAGCCATCTCTCAACATCTCTTGTTCTCCATTTTGGAAGGATTAATTGGATCCCACAAAAAGATTTTAAAAAACACTCTTTTGAACTGTGTATTTTTTTTAAAATTTGACGAAACTGTATGAGTGTCTAAACCTTTACAGATGTTATAGATGTGCTCAGCCCATCTAACCCTAGCACGGGTGTAGTATGGTTTGCCGGCGGTCAGGGTCCCGGCGACCAGCATACCAGCGGTGAATCCCGACCGCCGGCATACTGACAGCTGGGCGAGCACAAGTGAGCCCCTTGCGGGCACGGTGGCGCGCGTAGCTATCTATTCTCCCTCTAGAGGGGTCGTGGACCCCCAAGAGGGAGAAAAGATGTCGGTATGCCAGCAGTCGGGATTCCGAAGTCGGTATGGTGGTCGCCAGGAGCCCAGCCGCCGGCAACCTGAAGACCACCCCCCTAGCACATCTTCCCATTTTTCCAACATAGAATAACTATAATAAATAATATAATATAAATATATATACAGTTGTGCTCATAAGTTTACATACCCTAGCAGAATTTGTGATTTTCTGGCCGTTTGTCAGAGAATATGAATGATAACTCACAAACTTTTCTTTCACTCATGGTTAGTGGTTGGGTGAAGCCATTTATTGTCAAACAACTGTGTTTACTCTTTTTAAATCATAATGACAACAGAAACTACCCAAATGACCCTGATCAAAAGTTTACATACCCCAGTTAATGCTGTGTATTGCCCCCTTTAACATCAATGACAGCTTGAAGTCTTTTGTGGTAGTTGTGGATGAGGCTCTTTATTTTCTCAAATGATAAAGCTGCCCATTCTTCTTGGCAAAAAGCCTCCAGTTCCTGTAAATTCTTGGGCTGTCTTGCATGAACTGCACGTTTGAGATCTCCACAGAGTGGCTCAATGATATTGAGTTCAGGAGACTGAGATGGCCACTCCAGAACCTTAACTTTATTTTAGAGATGTGCACCGAAAATTTTTCGGGTTTTGTGTTTTGGTTTTGGATTCGGTTCCGCGGCCGTATTTTGGATTCGGACGCGTTTTGGCAAAACCTCCCTTAAAATTTTTTGTCGGATTCGGGTGTGTTTTGGATTCCGGTGTTTTTTTTTCAAAAACCCCTCAAAAACAGCTTAAATCATAGAATTTGGGGGTAATTTTAATCCTATAGTATTATTAACCTCAATAACCATAATTTTCACTCATTTCCAGTCTATTCTGAACACCTCACACCTCACAATATTATTTTTAGTCCTAAAATTTGCACTGAGGTCGCTGGATGACTAAGCTAAGCGACCCAAGTGGCCGTCACAAACACCTGGCCCATCTAGGAGTGGCACTGCAGTGTCAGACAGGATGGCACTTAAAAAAATTGGCCCCAAACAGCATATGATGCAAAGATAAATAAGAAAAAAAAAAAAAGAGGTTCAAGATGGAATTTTCGTTGGGCCCTCCCACCCACCCTTATGTTGTATAAACAGAACATGCACACTTTAACAAACCCATCATTTCAGCTATAGGGTCTGCCACACAACTGGTGCTGAAATAACTGGTTGGTTTGTGCCCCCACCAAAAAAAAAGCAATCAATCTCTCCTTGCTCAAACTGGCTCTACAGAGGCAAGATGTCGACCTCATCATCATCCTCCAATTCCTCTCCAATTCCTCACCGCTTTCACTGTGTACATCCCCCTCCTCACAGAGTATTTATTCGTCCCCACTGGAATCCACCATCACAGGTCCCTGTGTACTTTCTGGAGGCAATTGCTGGTAAATGTCTCCACGGAGGAATTGATTATAATTCATTTTGATGAACATCATATTCTCCACATTTTTTGGAAGTAACCTCGTACGCCGGTCGCTGACAAGGTAACCGGCTGCACTAAACACTCTTTCGGAGTACACACTGGAGGGGGGGGGGGGCAACTTAGGTAAAATAAAGCCAGTTTGTGCAAGGGCCTCCAAATTGCCTCATTTTCCTGCCAGTATACGTACGGACTGTCTGACGTTCCTACTTGGATGCTGTCACTCATATAATCCTCCACCATTCTTTCAATGGTGACAGAATCATATCCAGTGAAGGTAGACGACATGTCAGTAATCGTTGGCAGGTCCTTCAGTCTGGACCAGATGTCAGTACTCGCTCCAGACTGCCCTGCATCACCGCCAGCGCGTGGGCTCGGAATTCTGAGCCTTTTCCTCGCAGCCCCAGTTGCGGGAGAATGTGAAGGAGGAGCTGTTGACGGGTCACGTTCCGCTTGAGTTGACAAGTGTCTCACCAGCAGGTCTTTGAACATCTGCAGACTTGTGTCTGTCGGAAAAAGAGATACAACGTAGGCTTTAAACCTAGGATCGAGCACGGTGGCCAAAATGTAGTGCTCTGATTTCAACAGATTGACCACCCGTGAATCCTGGTTAAGCGAATTAAGGGCTCCATCCACAAGTCCCACATGCCTAGCGGAATCGCTCCATTTTAGCTCCTCCTTCAATCTCTCCAGCTGCTTCTGCAAAAGCCTGATGAGGGAAATTACCTGACTCAGGCTGGCAGTATCTGAACTGACTTCACGTGTGGCAAGTTCAAAGGGTTGCAGAACCTTGCACAACGTTGAAATCATTCTCCACTGCGCTTGAGTCAGGTGCATTCCCCCTCCTTTGCCTATATCGTAGGCAGATGTATAGGCTTGAATGGCCTTTTGCTGCTCCTCCTACATCCTCTGAAGCATATAGAGGGTTGAATTCCACCTCGTTACCACCTCTTGTTTCAGCTGATGGCGGGGCAGGTTCAGGAGTGTTTGCTGGTGCTCCAGTCTTCTGCACGCGGTGGCTGAATGCCGAAAGTGGCCCACAATTCTTCGGGGCACCGACAGCATCTCTTGCACGCCCCTGTCGGTTTTTTTAAAATTCTGCACCACCAAATTCATTGTATGTGCAAAACATGGGACGTGCTGGAATTTGCCCACATGTAATGCACGCACAATATTGGTGGCGTTGTCTGTCACAAATCCCCAGGAGAGTCCAATTGGGGTAAGCCAATCTGCGATGATGTTCCTCAGTTTCCGTAAGAGGTTGTCAGCTGTGTGCCTCTTATGGAAAGCGGTGATACAAAGCGTAGCCTGCCTAGGAACGAGTTGGCGTTTGCGCGCAGCTGTTGTTGCTGCGGGAGGCAATACATCTACCCAGTGGGCTGTCACAGTCATATAGTCCTGAGTCTGCCCTGCTCCACTTGTCCACATGTCCGTGGTTAAGTAGACATTGGGTACAACTGCATTTTTTAGGACACTGGTGACTCTTTTTCTGACGTCTGTGTACATTCTCAGTATCGCCTGCCTAGATAAGTGGAACCTAGATGACATTTGGTAACGGGGACACACTACCTCAAGAAATTCTCTAAGTCCCTGTGAACTAACGGCGGATACCGGACACACGTCTAACACCAACACAGCTGCCAAGGCCTGAGTTATCCGCTTTGCAACAGGATGACTGCTGTGATATTTCATCTTTCTCGCAAAGGATTGTTGGACAGTAAATTGCTTACTGGAAGTAGTACAAGTGGTCTTCTGACTTCCCCTCTGGGATGACGATTGACTCCCAGCAGCAACAACAGCAGCGCCAGCAGCAGTAGGCGTTACACACAAGGATCCATCGGAGGAATCCCAGTCAGGAGAGGACTCGTCAGACTTGCCAGTGACATGGCCTGCTGGATTATTGGCGTTCCTGTCTAAGGAGGAAATTGACACTGAGGGAGTTGGTGGTGTGATTTGCAGGAGCTTGGGTACAAGAGGTAGAAGGGATTTAGTTGTCAGTGCACTGCTTCCGCTGTCACCCAGAGTTTTTGAACTTGTCAATGACTTCTGATGAATGCACTCCAGGTGACGTATAAGGGAGGATGTTCCTAGGTGGTTAACGTCCTTACCCCTACTTATTACAGCTTGACAAAGGCAACACACGGCTTGACACCTCTTGTCCGCATTTCTGTTAAAATAGTTACACACCGAAGAGGTGATTTTTTTTGTATTTTTACCAGGCATGTCAATGGCCATATTCATCCCACGGACAACAGGTGTCTCCCCGGGTGCCTGACTTAAACTAACCACCTCACCATCAGAATCCTCCTTGTCAATTTCCTCCTCAGCGCCAGCAACACCCATATCCTCATCCTGGTGTACTTCATCAGTGACATCTTCAATTTGACTATTAGGAACTGGACTGTGGGTGCTCCTTCCAGCACTTGCAGGGGGCGTGCAAATGGTGTAAGGAGCCACCTCTTCCCGTCCAGTGTTGGGAAGGTCAGGCATCGCAACCAACACAATTGGACTCTCCTTGGGGATTTGTGATTTAGAAGAACGCACAGTTCTTTGCTGTGCTTTTGCCAGCTTAACGCTTTTCATTTTTCTAGCGGGAGGATGAGTGCTTCCATCCTCATGTGAAGCTGAACCACTAGCCATGAACATAGGCCAGGGCCTCAGCCGTTCCTTGCCACTCCGTGTTGTAAATGGCATATTGGCAAGTTTACGCTTCTCCTCAGATGCTTTTAATTTAGATTTTTGGGTCATTTTATTGAACTTTTGTTTTTTGGATTTTACATGCTCTCTACTATGACATTGGGCATCGGCCTTGGCAGACGACGTTGATGGCATTTCATCATCTCGGCCATGACTAGTGGCAGCAGCTTCAGCACTAGGTGACAGTGGATCTTGATCTTTCCCTATTTTACCCTCCACATTTTTACTCTACATTTTTTAATGTGTGGAATTATATGCCAGTAATATATCAATAGCAATGGCCTACTGTACTGTACTACTATATACTGGTGGCCACCAAAATGCTGCACTGTACTGTACTACTATATACTGCTCACAACAATGCAGCACATATATGGATACTTAAAGTGACATGGAGCTGCAAGATACAGCAATGGCCTACTGTACTGTACTACTATATACTGGTTGTCACCAAAATGCTGCACTGTACTACTATATACTGCTAACAACAATTCAGCACAGATATGGATACTTGAAGTGACACAGAGCTGCAAGATACAGCAATGGCCTACTGTACTGTACTACTATATACTGGTGGTCACCAAAATGCTGCACTATACTACTATATACTGCTCACAACAATGCAGCACAGATATGGATACTTGAAGTGACACGGAGCTGCAAGATACAGCAATGGCCTACTGTACTGTACTACTATATACTGGTGGTCACAAAAATGCTGCACTGTACTACTGTATTCTGCTCACAACAATGCAGCACAGATATGGGGGGTAATTCTGAGTTGATCGCAGCAGGAACTTTGTTAGCAATTGGGCAAAACCATGTGCACTGCAGGGGGGGCTAGACATAACATGTGCAGAGAGAGTTAGATTTGGGTGGGTTATATTGTTTCTGTGCAGGGTAAATACTGGCTGCTTTATTTTTACACTGCAATTTAGATTTCAGTTTGAATACACCCCACCCAAATCTAACTCTCTCTGCACATGTTACATCTGCCCCCCTGCAGTGCACATGGTTTTGCCCAACTGCTAAAAAAATTCCTGCTGCGATCAACTCAGAATTAGGCCCATGGATACTTGAAGTAACACGGAGCTGCAAGATACAGCAATGGCCTACTGTACTGTACTACTATATACTGGTGGTCACCAAAATGCTGCACTGTACTACTATATAGTATATACTGGTCACACAACAATGCAGCAGATATTGAGCACTGATCAGGATACTGTCTAGAACTGAGTCTGACATGGAGCTGCAAGATACAGCAATGGCCTACTGTACTGTACTACTATAATATACTGGTGGTCACTACAATGCAGCACACTGAGCACAGATATTGAGCTTTTCAGGCAGAGAACGTAGCCACGTCCTCTCCACTCAATCTCCAATGAACGAGTGAAAATGGCGGCAACGCGCGGTTCTTTATATGGAATACGAATTTTGCGAGAATCCGACAGCGGGATGATGACGTTCGGCCTCGTTCGGGTTAACCGAGCAAGGTGGGAAGATCCGAGGCTGCCTCGGACCCGTGTAAAACACGTGAAATTCGGGGGGGTTCGGATCTCGACGAACCGAACCCGATCATCTCTACTTTATTCTGCTGTAGCCAATGACAGGTCGACTTGGCCTTGTGTTTTGGATCATTGTCATGTTGGAACATCCAAGTACGTCCAATGCGCAGGTTCTGGGCTGATGAGTGCAAATTTTCCTCCAGTATTTTCTGATAACATGCTGCATTCATCTTGCCATCAATTTTGACCAAGTTCCCAGTGCCTTTGTAGCTCACACATCCCCAAAACATCAGCGATCCACCTCCGTGTTTCACATTAGGAATGGTATACCTTTCATCATAGACCTTGTTGACTTCTCTCCAAATGTAATATTTATGGTTGTGGCCAAAAAGTTCAATTTTGGTCTCATCACTCCAAATGACTTTGTGCCAGAAGTTTTGAGGCTTGTCTCTGTGCTGTTTGGAGTATTGTAAGTGGGATGCTTTGTGGCATTTGCGGAGTAATGGCTTTCTTTTGGCGACTCGACCATGCAGCCCATTTTTCTTCAAATGCCTCCTTGTTGTGCATCTTGAAACAACCACACCACTTTTTTTCAGAGAGTCCTGTATTTCAGCCGAAGTTATTTGTAAATTTTTCTTTGCATCCAGAACAATTTTCCTGGCAGTTGTGGCTGAAATTTTTGTTGGTCTACCTGACCCTGATTTGGTTTCCACAGAATCCCTCATTTTCCACTTCTTAATTAGAGTTTGAACACTGCTGCTTGGCATTCTCAATTGCTTGGATATCTTTTTATATCCCTTTCCTGTTTTATACAGTTCAATTACCTTTTCCCGCAGATCCTTTGACAATTCTTTTGCTTTCCCCATGACTCAGAATACAGACACGTCAGTGCAGCACTGGATGAAAGATGCAAGGGTCTTTCAGGAGTCCAGAAACTCACTGACCTTTTATACACACACACTGATTACAAGCAAACAGATCACAGGTGAGGATGGTTACCTTTAGTAGCCATTCAAACCCGTTTGTGTCAACTTGTGAGCATGTTATCAGGCCAAAATCTCCAGGGTATGTAAACTTTTGATCAGGGTCATTTGGGTTGTTTATGTTGTCATTATGATTTAAAAAGAGTAAACACAGTTGTTTGACAATAAATGGCTTCACCCAACCACTAACCATGAGTGAAAGAAAAGTTTGTGAGTTTTCATTCATATTCTCTGACAAATGGCCAGAAAATAACAAATTCTGCTAGGGTATGTAAACTTATGAGCACAGCTGTATATATATTTATATTATTTATTATAGTTATTCTATGTTGTAAAAACGGGAAGATGTGCTAGGGGGGTGGTCGTCAGGTTGCCGGCGGCTGGGCTCCCGGTGACCACCATACCGGCGCCAGAATCCCGACTGCCGGCATACCGACATCTTTTCTCCCTCTTGGGGGTCCTAGTCCAAAACACGGCCGCGGAACCGAATCCAAAACCAAAACACAAAACCCGAAAAATTTCCGGTGCACATCTCTAGAATAAAGTGAAGGTTCTGGAGTGGCCATTTCAGTCTCCTGACCTCAATATCATTGAGCCACTCTGGGAAGATCCCAAACGAGCAGTTCATGCAAGACAGCCCAAGAATTTACAGGAACTGGAGGCTTTTTGCCAAGAAGAATGGGCAGCTTTACCATCTGAGAAAATAAAGAGCCTCATCCACAATTACAAAAAAAGACTTCAAGCTGTCATTGATGTTAAAGGGGGCAATACACGGTATTAAGAACTGGGGTATGTAAACTTTTGATCAGGGTCATTTGGGTAGTTTCTGTTGTCATTATGATTTAAAAAGAGTAAACACAGTTGTTTGACAATAAATGGCTTCACCCAAACACTAACCATGAGTGAAAGAAAAGTTTGTGAGTTATCATTCATATTCTCTAACAAATGGCCAGAAAATCACAAATTCTGCTAGGGTATGTAAACTTATGAGCACAACTGTAAATATAATAAATGTGTTCATTTTAAAAGGATTGCTACACTATGTTTGGTGTCTTCTAAGTGTAGTGTCTTCTGCAATTCCCCATCACATAAGGAGAAGGAGACACGTATCTTGCAAGTTCTCTACATACACCTGAGGCACAGCTAAAGGGGGGTACTCACGGAGCGATCTCTGCTTAAAATCTAAGCAATCTGACTAGATTGCTAAGATTTTAAGCAGTAATCACTCCGTGTGTACCCCTCACAGCGATAGCGATGCATGCAGGCCAATCTAGTGGGTCGCTCACTTCATCCGCTGGGTGAAATGAGCACCCTCCCCTGCTCAGCACACATCGCGCTTTGCTGAGTGGGGGGAGAGATCCTGATTCGTAAAAAATATATATATATACCAAACACTGAGCAACATCCCCAAACAGGTAATTTCAACTTTAAACTTGTCATTTATTTTGTACAGTCTGGACATGGTTACTAATAACAAATGCACAGACAAAATTCTTAAAGCTATGTGTGCAAATGCTATGAGCTTAGGAGACAAAATTCCAGAGCTAATTGCAATAATGACAAAGGATAACCTGGATATTGTCGCAATTACAGAGTCATGGTGCAATAAAAATCATGACTGGGACATAGCTATACCAGGATACAGTTTATATAGGATGGATAGAATAGGAAGAATAGGAGGAGGGGTAGCAATGTATGTGAAATAAAGCATAAATGCTACTTTAATACGAAATACTGAAGACAAAACTGAGGCCCTTTGGGTCACCATAGAAACTGGGGAGAAGGATGTTATTCACATTGGGGTGATCTATAGACCACCAGGCCAGGGGCAGGATTTGGACAGGAACCTATTGTTGGACATCACTAAAATGGCTTTAAAGGGAGAAGTCATAATCATGGGAGACTTTAATTTACCTGATGTAAATTGGGAGGGGACTTTTGCAAGTTCAGCTACAAGTGGCAAATTTCTACATTCCTTACAGGGAGCATCTCTCAAGCAATTGGTGAGGGAGCCCACTCGCAAAGACTCAATATTAGATTTAATTCTTACAAATGGTGATAGGATATCCAACATATATGTGGGTGAGCACCTGGGATCCAGTGATCATCAAGCAGTATGGTTTAGTATAAAGACAGGATCCAACTCATGTCACACAAAAACAAAGGTGTTGGATTTTAGAAATGCTAACTATGCAAAAATGAGGAGATGTTTAAGTCATTCATTTGCGGACTGGTGGAACTTGGAAGGATTGCAGGAGAGGTGGGAAAAACTGAAACGTGCAATACTAAGTGCAACTGACCTTTGTATCAAAAGGGTTAGGAAAAGCACCAGGAAAAGGAAGCCAGTGTGGTTCACAAAAGAAGTATCAACTGGTGTGAAAGCAAAAAAGATGGCTTTTAGGAAATACAAACAGACTCAAAATAATAATGACAAAGAGGTGTATCTTGACAGACGGAAGGATGCTAAGAAAGTGATCAGACGTGCAAAAGCAGAAGCTGAGGAGAAAATGGCCCAGTCAGTAGATAAAGGGGGCAACACTTTTTTTAAGTATATAAGTGAAAGGAGAAAATCAAATGGAGGAATAATAAGACTTAAGGCAGAGAGTGAGCATTTGGTGGAGGGAGACAAGGCAATAGCAGATCACCTAAATAATTATTTTTGCTCAGTATTTACTACAGAAGAAGGGATGGGGCCACAGTTAAGTTGCAAGGACATTCATAAAAATAAGGTAGATGAAAGTACATTTACAGAGGAGAAGGTCCTAACAGAACTTTTACAACTAAAAGTGGATAAATCAATGGGACCAGATGGGATACACCCAAGGATACTCAAAGAGCTAAAAGATGTGCTGGTTACACCTTTAACAGAATTATTTAACCAGTCACTAAATACAGGTGCTATTCCAGAGGACTGGAAAAGAGCAAATGTAGTTCCACTGCACAAAAGTGGAAGCAAGGAAGAAGCAAGTAACTACAGACCAGCAAGCCTTACATCAGTAGTAGGGAAAGTAATGGAAAAACTATTAAAATAAAGAGTTGTGGAATATCTTAAATCAAACCACTTACAGGATCCAAAACAGCATGGATTTACTGGTGGGAGATCATGCCAAACAAATCTTATTGACTTTTTTGACTCTGTGACAAAAATAATAGATCAAGGGGGAGCTGTGGATGTAGCATATCTAGACCTAAGGCATTTGACACTGTCCCACATCGCAGTCTGCTAAATAAACTTGAAAGCATGGGGGTGGATTATAAAACAGTTAAATGGATAAGAACCTGGTTGCAGGATAGGAAACAGACAGTTGTGGTTAATGGAGTGCAATCTATGGAGGGAAATGTTACCAGTGGAGCACCCCAGGGATCTGTACTTGGTCCAGTTCTCTTTAATATCTTTGCTGGTGACATTGCAGATGGTATTGAAGGGAAGGTCACACCGGGAGGGGTAAAACAAATGATTGATGACCTAGGTAGGCTTGAGAAATGGTCAAGAACGTGGCAACTACAGTATAATGCTAAAAAATGCAAAATCATGCACTTGGGTCTTAAGAACCCAAAGGCTAAATATAGTATCAAGGGTACTATAATGGAAACTACTGAGGAGGAAAGGGATTTAGGAGTCACTACTTCAAGTGACTTGAAGGCAGGAAAGCAATGCAACAAAGCAATGAGAAAGGCAAGTCAGATGCTTGGTTGCATAGGAAGAGGAATCAGTAGTAGGAAAAAAGAAGTGATAATGCCACTGTATAGGTCATTGGTGCGGCCCCATCTGGAATACTGTGTCCAGTTCTGGAGACCATATCTCCAGAAGAATATAAATACATTAGAGAGTGTACAAAGAAGGGCAACTAAAATGGTGCATGGCCTACATCACAAAACATATTCGGAAAGGCTAAAAGATCTTAACATGTATAGTTTGGAGGAGAGAAGGGAAAGGGGGGACATGATAGAAACTTTCAAATATATCAAGGGTCTTAACAAAGTTCAGAAGGGAAACATTCTTCAAAGGAAGAGAAATATTAGAACTCGAGGACATACACTGAGACTGGAGGGGGGGAGGTTCAGGGGAAATTTAAGGAAAAATTACTTCACAGAAAGGGTAGTAGATAAGTGGAATAGTCTCCCATCAGAGGTGGTAGAGGCTAAGACTGTAGAGCAACTTAAACAGACTTGGGATAGGCATATGCATATCCTTACAAAGAATTAAGGTTCAAAAAGGGTTGAGATTGCCTAAAGGATAAAAAAAAGGGGCAGACTAGATGGGCCAAGTGGTTCTTATCTGCCGTCAAATTCTATGTTTCTATGTGTGCTGAGCGGTTCGCTCAGCACACATCTCTCCCCACATCTGCCAGTGAGTACTGGCCTTTAGACTCGCTGTCTGGAGTGAAATCTGAAAGGGAGCATTTCGTGTTACCTATTTCAAAGGGGTTCATAGGATATTCCCTTTTCAGTGGTGAATCAGTATTATGTTTGCATATGTTACACAATGGTGTCATGTGTCTAAATGTGGTATTTGGAGAGCGCTATTATTGATGTACAGAAAATACTTTTGCACAGCTGTTTTATAGGTGCTTCTGGGTTATACACTTACATGTACATTTTTTAGCTGTACCCCAAATTTTTTTGCGCATTTTTTCTGAAGTATCTGGTTTTTTTTTATTAGCCTTGAGAGTTCTGTTAGGACCTTCTCCTCTGTAAATGTACTTGTTTAATTTTCCTGAATATCCCTGAAACTTAACTGTGGCCCCTTCCCCTCTCTTTCAGTAGTGAATACTGAGCAAAAATAATTATTAAGATTATCTGCTTTTACATTGTCTCCCTCCACAAGACTCCCAGTCTCTGTCTTTAGTTTTATTATTCTGCCTTTTTTTTTTCTCCTTTTGCTTATAAATCTAAAATAAAGTTTTGCCTCCTTTACCCACTGACTGGGCCATTTTCTCCTCAGCTTGTGCCTTGTACATCTGATTAGCGTCTTAGTCTCCTTCTGTCTAACAACATATATCTCTTTGTCTTCGTTATTTTGTGTCTGCTCATATTCCTTAAAAGCCATCTTTTTTGCTTTCACAATATTTGCTACTTCTCTGTGGTTTCTTCTCAGTCTAATATGACCCCTGAAGCTACTTTAGATGCTTCAACCTGGTTGCTGCCAATGTTTTCCCTTCTTCTTGCTCTTTTTTTTTCAGGTGTTGCAGACACAAGTGAGTGAGATGATCCCACAAAGCCAGTGTCTTCATCTCAGGGTCCCTTTCAATCTGTGCCCAGGTTTTCAGGTGAGTTTGCTCAGGCTTGTTTATTTGGACTTGAGGACAGTTCCTCCTCCACAGGGAGCAGAGGTTAGAGGTATGCTAGGCAGATGAAGGTTAAGGTGCCACTGTAAGGGCATTTCTCCAGAAGCTAATAGCATAGGAGTAGAAAGCACATGCCCAACAGTAACAAATAAGCAGGAGCTAGCTCGGGTAATGTGGTGCATTGTGCCAATACGGTGTGCTCCAGGACATTCACGGAAGGTTGAAGAAACTTCTAAAGATATGAATATTACTTCCTATTTGTATATCATTCACAGTCTGTTCTATTCAACTATGAGTGTAGTATAAAGACATTATGGTGAGTAAATCTGTCATAAACAAGATTGTGTTCTTATCATGGCTGTGAAAGAATGTTGAGGTTTGGCTGAATGTCACTCAGCCAGCCTATTCTGCTGCTGAACCTACCCTCTCATGACATTTCATGGCGTCTTCGCAAGTCACCCAATGTCGGGTTCTCCAAAGGGCAATCGTTATGCCTTTTAACATCAGTAATTGTGTGGTTGGTGGCATGGTGTCTTGCAAAGTGGTTCTATCCACATTGTCTGGGATTGCCCCAAGTTGCCTGGTGCTTCCTAGACTTCTGGTGCTGGGGCTCCTAAGTAAAGCCCCTTCATGGTTAGGGTGGGTGCCTTGCAAAAGTGGTTAAATTGGTACCTACCGTGGAAGGAAAGGGAGTTTTTATGTACTGATGGGTCTTGGCCCTCAGTGTCTGGTGCAGTGGATTGTGGTTACCCTAGGAGCCTTAGATCCACCATTGTTTTGCCCCATATAGGGAAGGAGAAAGTTTTGAAGTAGATGCAGTAGGTGGGTGGGGGGAGGGGGGGGGGAGATGCATGATTGTTCTATTACTGACCTGTTGGTGGATTTTACTGTTGACATGGTTCCCAAGAATTCGACAGGGAAATGTTATCTCATTCATTCATAGGGGTTCTGTGTATTATACCTACATTCATCATGTCAACAAGTTTGTTATGCCTAGATATTCAACATGTCGACACTGATGAAATGTTGACATGGCTGGAATGATGACAAGGTCAGTCTACCCCTAAACCTTAATGGTAAAGCTAACAGTGACCCTAATGCTAATCATAATGCTAAGCCTAAGCCTAATGCAAATATTCACATTTTGACAATGTTGACATCTCATGTCAAATGTCGGCATTCTGTCCATGTCAACATTTTCCAGGTGTTGAAATTTTAACCTTGTCAACATCATTAATGTTGACATTGTCACTGTGGACTTCATGATTGCATCGCACTCGGAGGGCCAGTTGATCAGTGATGTCATTCCAGAGACTCTTTCCAGAGTTTGCTATCAGTCTTTTGATGCTGCTTTAGATATTGTGCTTGGTTCGGGGACCCATTTGGGTAAAGTGAACGTGAAGTTGACCTTTCCCTGCTGCCCCTTCATCCTGAATCTTTCAGGTTCATGGGGTTCTGGCTGTAGGATGCCTTAGCCATGGATTGTTTGATCTCGTGCACATCTTGTGGTTGTCTTACTGTAGCTCCTTTCTACATTTCTATATGTGGCAATCGGGGTGTCGGAGATAGCTCACTACCTTGTCATCTTCCTGTGGGTTGCACTGGCTGGTTCTTACCATCATGCCGGCCTGCTTTTTACACTATGGGCATAATTCAGGTTGGACAGCAAATCGTGGTCCAACCGGCATTTTTGCATTCGCCCGGCGGGAGGCATTTGCGGGGCAGGTGGGGGGCGTCATCGTTCCGTTTCCAAGACGGAGTGTTGCGGGGTCAGCGCTTCTGAATGGGGGGGAGGGTGACGTGGGCATATTCGGGGCGACTGCATGATGTCACAAGATGGCTGTGGCCCTCCTGCTATTGTAGCCAGGCTGTACCGACAGGAGGCTTCCATACCTTCTGCGACCACGCACTAATTGCGGCGGGAGGTGGCGATTAGATGCTGGGTGGCCTTAGCCTGCGATGGGTGGCCCCCAGCATGCGAGACAAAGCAGAATTTGCAATCCTTACTGAACAGGGTCCACTGGCCTTTATTTTCTGAGTTTGGGGTTCCTAGTGGCTCCGAGAAGTCTGAGTGTCCCTGTACTTGTCTGTTGTATCTTAGCATTTCCCGAACAACACTTAAGACTAGGAAATTGCATCCTACATTAAACACAATCTTGTTATGTGCGAAAGTGTAATTTTCAAATACAAACAAAAACTTTCCACTGATTCTGTATAACACTCCTTAGGGGGTGTCTATTCCCGAGCAGACTGCAGAAACTTGGATGCGAGGCTTTTCCTGCTGGGGCCAAATGCCGCAATGTGTATCCTCAGACTTTCAATAGCCAGAAGTCTATGAGACACAAACGTTGGCTTATTCTTATACTCTTGGGAGGTCTCCTGACTTCCTGATAGGATGAAATACAGAAGATTAAGCTTGCTTCAGCCTTCCGGCTTCTGTCTGTGAACCAAATTTTATGTAGGCTGTAATGGATTGATTAGAAATGTCATAGGGGAATTGAATATGAAACTAGTTTTTCTTGTAGCTGACAAACATTATTATTTACTGAACCATAAGCCTAGATCTTGCATAATAGAAGATGAGGAAGTTTATAACTTTCTCAGGATGGAACCTGACAATAATTATGTCTAAGTTTGGTTTGTGTTGGGAGGGGTGTATCAAACTTCAGGCAGCTAGATTACGGATAGGTTATTCTGGTTCTTGAGTAATCCTATATGATAAAAGGCTAAGCTGCTCCTCATCTCTAGGGGGGTATACAAGTGTTGTGTGCGCTGGCAGCCACTAGATGGTACATAAGCAGGACATGATTCCCCATGGAGTAGCGCTGCAGGAGCCAAGCGCCGAAACCGCTGCCAATCGCCCCGAGACAGGGTATCCGCAATTTCATTACACACGCCAGGGACATGTTTGGCTCGCAACATAATGTTGTTCACCAAACATAGTAATACTATCTGTGCAAGGACCCGCAGGACCGGCAAGGACGTGGATTTTTGCCGGTTTATGGCAAAAACCACGCCCATATTGTCGCATCAGAAGATAACCTGTTTGTGACGCAGGGCCTCGCACCACAATTCCAGAGCGACCAGAATGGGAAATATTTCGAGCAACAGCATGTTCGTCGCGAGGCCCCCGCTAAGCCAGGCCCGAGGCCAGGGACACGCGCACCAACGGCCTGCAAAATAAGCTCCGAACCCGTAAGCGCCAGAGGCGTCCGTAAAAAGCTCCAGGGCTGGGCTAGACACAGCCGCCTTTTGCCAAATACAGATGCCGTTGAAACGAACAAGAAATTCGTCCCAAATGCGCAAATCCCTTCGGATTTCGAGAGACAACCGCAGATAATGATGTGGGCGTCTAACCCCCACGGTAGCCCGTTCCAATTTTCTACAGAAGACCCTGCCCATGGGTATCACCTTGCAAGCAAAGTTAAACAGGCCCAATAAGGATTGAGCCTGTTTGAGAGTGAGCTTGCCCGCCGCCAGCGCATATAGGATACCATCGTGTAAACGCAACACCTTGTCCGCAGGGAGCCTACACAGACCACCGATCGTATCAATCTGAATCCCGAGGTAAACCAAGGAGGCGGAGGGACCCTCCGTCTTCTCAGGTGCCACCGGAACACCGAAGTGTGCGAAGAGGGCAAGAGCCCCCTGCAGCAAGAGGACGCAGCGATCAGAGTCTGATGGACCGATAAAAAGGAAATCGTCTAATTAGTGCGAAATGCCCCGTTCGCCCGTGTCCTGCTGGAGACACCAGTGGAGGAAAGAACTGAATCTCTCGAAGTAGGCGCAAGAGATGGAACAGCCCATAGGGAGGCACCGATCGATGTAAAAACCATCGTCCAGCTTAAAACCAATAAACCGAAAGGCGGACGGGTGCAGCGGGAGGAGGCGGAACGCTGACTGGATGTCCACTTTACACATCACCGCCCCCGTACCAAAAGACCGGATGGTGTCGATGGTTGAGTCAAAGGATAGGTAAACAACCCGACACTGATCCGGAGGGATGGCATCATTAACCGATGACCCCGGAGGACAGGACAGATGCTGGATAAGGCAAAATTTCCCCATGGTCTTTTTGGGCACTATGCCAACAGGGGACAATACCAGGTCTGGCAAGGGGGGTTCCCGGAAAGGGCCAACCATCCTACCTAGCGCCACCTCGGCCTCCACCTTCTGGCGGAGCACTTCCGGAAATTCCCTGGCCGAGCGCAGGTTCGTACCCGTCCCGGGGCCCACCCGACCATGTATAGGCAAGGGGAAGCCCGACGCGAATCCCGAGTGTAAGAATTGGGCGTCTGCCGGCCGCGGGTACCGTCGCAGCCAGGGAAGGAGTGCCCGAAGTCTAATTGGGGTGGGGGCTGTGGCCAACGCCAGAGGCCGCGGGAGCGTGACTCTGCCGGGTCTGCGGACCGGAAGCCCCTCCGACCCCAGGACTGGGACAGTCCTTGATCCCGTGGCCCCCCCCACATCGGATACAGGAGTGACGAAAACGACAGCGGCCGCCTAAGTCACATTGTGCATTGTTAAAAGCGAAGCATTTGCCATGCCCCGCGCGCCCTGAACCGCCGCGAAAGCCGGCAGAATGAGAGGCAGGACGCTTAGCCCAACTCCTCGTCGTGCCGCTTTCCTCAGCGCCGGCCGAACCCTGGGTCAGTTCCAAGCAAAGTTCCACATCTTTCTTGCCGAAGTTATAGATCTGCCGCCCGTGTTGTTTTCGCCGAAAATCCTCATCATAACGACGCCAGGCCGACCCTTTGTACTTGTGGTACAGAACATGTATGAGAAATTGATATTGCACTATGTTCATATGTTCGTCCGGGCGGGTCTCTAGGTAACATGCCGCAAATATCAACATGCAGCGCACCCAATTCGGGTAGGAGCGCAAAGCGTCCTCGCTGCCCTGCCCCTTTTTCTTTGCTGAAAGTAAGGCTTTTCGATCGTCACTAGTAAGAGCGAAAATATTCACATATTGGCCCTTACGGATCCGGTCCCGGACCCGGGGCCTAAGACCACGTTGCACCGCCGTATTAGCGCAGTGCACGGTGTCCGATTCCACCGAGACTTGGGAGGCGGACGAGGTTGAATACCGACGCTCGCGCCGTCTGCGACGCTTAACCCTGTGCAAGCCGCCGTCAGAGGAGGACAGGCCCTCCGAGGACGTGGAGGCAAGGGAAGAGTCCGTGTAACGACGCCTGCGGCTGCGCCTCCTGCGCTTGCTAGAAACCCTACGCACACTGCTGCCGACGCTAGAGGAGCTGGAGTGAGAAACCGATCCCAAGCCGCTACGGGGTGTAACCGCGCTCCCCCGGGACCAGTCGGGGTCCGATGAAGACTCACCTGCACGAGAGGGAACACCGTCCATCCCAACGGCCACCGGACGACTCGCGGATGCACCGACAGACTCCATTTCTGACCCGACGTCCGCGGCTGGGGAGACAAAAGAGACATGGTTCCCCTGCTCCCCCACCGGGCTTGCTGCAGCCGGGAGCGGGGCAGGCGGGGGAACCGTCGCGCCAGAGGACAGAAGCGGGGCAAGAGCATGCGCAATGCTATCCGCCAAAGAAGCAGCGGGCCGCCCAAGTCCCCCCGGGTACGGAGGATAACAAGGGCGCCACCGCCGACACAACAGCTGCACAAATGGCGGACAGAACGGTGGTGTCCACCAAGGGTGCAGCCGACGTGGCGGGCGTAGGAAAATCAGAGCCGCCACGCGAGTCGTGCTCTCCACGGGAGGATCGTAAACCCCCCGTTGGGAGCAAGGACCCAGATGATCCTTCACTGTCGGGCGTCACGGTATCGCCGTCCCGCTGCGAGAAATCCCGCGCCAATTGCCCACGCCGCAACCTCCTCCGATCCCGAGCGTTGGCCACAGGATGAGAAACCGAAGAGTCGTCGCTACTGGAAGGAGGAGGTGCAACGTAGGAATGCGACCCGTCCGCAGCAAAATCGGCGGGAGATGACCGGCCGCGGGGAGGGGCGGAACGGACACCCCCCGACGGCGCACGCCGCCCCCTGGCGGGGTGAGGAACCCCGGTCGGAGCCGCATGGCCATGGATGGCAGCAGCAGCGCCATGCGCCAGGCGCGGTATCCTGGAAGGGGGGGGGGGGCGCTCCGGGGCCACCTCCGGCAGGAGAGGCCCGGCGGGCCGCGCCGCCGCGGGCGGACGCAGAACGCCCCCGCCGGACGGGCCCCGCCCTATCAGAGACAGGCAAATGAGGACACGCAGTAGAGGGGCGGGGGCGACGCCCTGCCCTGTCGGGGGAGGGCGCAGGCTGAACCTGACTGGGTGAAGGGGAGGGCCGAACAGCGGGGCCAGGCCTCATCTGGGCCCTCCAAGCGGCAGGATCAAGTGTGCCACGCGCGCGCTGCCTAGACTGTGCAGGTCTGGCAGCCGCACGATCCCCTTCCCGCCCACCACCCTCAGCAGAGTCCCCCTGCAGGAGAGGATCCGGCTGCTGATCCGCAGGCCGGGAGCTCTGTCCCGGCCCCACGTGATCAGAGCAGCCGCGGGTAGCGAGCGGCGGGCTCAGGGACGGCAGGAAACCATCCCTGGCCGTGTGCCGCGTACGTCCCCGGCCGCCCAGCGCTCCTCGCCGCAGCTAGCAGCGGGGATGGAGAGCGCAAGCGCGGGGAAGCTCGGGCGGGCGGCCGAGCCCGGCCGCGCGTGCCCTGGGTCTCCCGTACGGGAGCCGCAGCATTCCTTCCCCGTGCCGGCTGGACATCAGACGCGTCCAGGAGCCGGGCGGGGAGGCCAGCGGCGCGGCTTGGACGAAGTCTAGTGGCCATAAGGTAGGCCAAAATAGCAAGGGTGAAGGGGAGGAATAAGTTAAGAACACGAGAAACAAGGATAGGAAAAGGGGGATAAGAAAGGAGTAGAGGAGGATACAAAGGGTAAAGAACAGAGGGAAGAGGAGATAAAAAGGTTTAAATGAGATGTGAGCAGAATGAATAAGGAGTATTTTAATGCAATAAGCTCAATACTTGCAGTCCTCACGAAAAGAGCTGGAAGAGAGGCAGGAAGTATCCTGCCAGCTGCATATATGCATGACAGGCCAGCCCCCTCTCATGATGCAGCCAATAGGCCCCCGGCCCTCTCTCTACGTTCCTCCCAGCAAAAAAACCATTAACCCCTCACAGGCCAAGGTGATGCCTCGAGCGGCGCTGCGGAGGCCCAGACGGTGCGTTTATGCCGCTATGGTCACATTATGTTCCCTACGCGGTCTTTCTTATACTCTTGGGAGGTCTCCTGACTTCCTGATAGGATGAAATACAGAAGATTAAGCTTGCTTCAGCCTTCCGGCTTCTGTCTGTGAACCAAATTTTATGTAGGCTGTAATGGATTGATTAGAAATGTCATAGGGGAATTGAATATGAAACTAGTTTTTCTTGTAGCTGACAAACATTATTATTTACTGAACCATAAGCCTAGATCTTGCATAATAGAAGATGAGGAAGTTTATAACTTTCTCAGGATGGAACTAGAGATGAGCGGGTTCGGTTTCTCTGAATCCGAACCCGCCAGAACTTCATGTTTTTTTTCACGGGTCCGAGCGACTCGGATCTTCCCGCCTTGCTCGGTTAACCCGAGCGCGCCCGAACGTCATCATGACGCTGTCGGATTCTCGCGAGGCTCGGATTCTATCGCGAGACTCGGATTCTATATAAGGAGCCGCGCGTCGCCGCCATTTTCACACGTGCATTGAGATTGATAGGGAGAGGACGTGGCTGGCGTCCTCTCCGTTTAGAATAGATTAGAGAGACACTTGATTTACTAATTTTGGGGAGCATTAGGAGTACTCAGTACAGTGCAGAGTTTTGCTGATAGTGACCACCAGTTTTATTTATAATCCGTTCTCTGCCTGAAAAAAGCGATACACAGCACACAGTGACTCAGTCACATACCATATCTGTGTGCACTGCTCAGGCTCAGGCCAGTGTGCTGCATCATCTATTATCTATATATAATATTATATATATCTGTCTGACTGCTCAGCTCACACAGCTTATAATTGTGGGGGAGACTGGGGAGCACTACTGCAGTGCCAGTTATAGGTTATAGCAGGAGCCAGGAGTACATAATATATTATATAGTGAGTGACCACCAGACACACAGTGCAGTTTATTTAATATATCCGTTCTCTGCCTGAAAAAAGCGATACACACAGTGACTCAGTCAGTCACATACCATATCTGTGTGCACTGCTCAGGCTCAGGCCAGTGTGCTGCATCATCTATATAATATATATTATATATCTGTCTGACTGCTCAGCTCACACAGCTTATAATTGTGGGGGAGACTGGGGAGCACTACTGCAGTGCCAGTTATAGGTTATAGCAGGAGCCAGGAGTACATAATATTATATTAAAACAGTGCACACTTTTGCTGCAGGAGTGCCACTGCCAGTGTGACTAGTGACCAGTGACCTGACCACCAGTATATATAATATTAGTAGTATACTATCTCTTTATCAACCAGTCTATATTAGCAGCAGACACAGTACAGTGCGGTAGTTCACGGCTGTGGCTACCTCTGTGTCGGCACTCGGCAGCCCGTCCATAATTGTATATACCACCTAACCGTGGTTTTTTTTTTCTTTCTTTATACATACATACTAGTTACGAGTATACTATCTCTTTATCAACCAGTCTATATATTAGCAGCAGACACAGTACAGTGCGGTAGTTCACGGCTGTGGCTACCTCTGTGTCGGCACTCGGCAGCCCGTCCATAATTGTATATACCACCTAACCGTGGTTTTTTTTTCTTTCTTTATACATACATACTAGTTACGAGTATACTATCTCTTTATCAACCAGTCTATATATTAGCAGCAGACACAGTACAGTGCGGTAGTTCACGGCTGTGGCTACCTCTGTGTCGGCACTCGGCAGCCCGTCCATAATTGTATATACCACCTAACCG
The DNA here is from genome assembly GCF_028390025.1 of Pseudophryne corroboree. NCBI lineage: Eukaryota > Metazoa > Chordata > Amphibia > Anura > Myobatrachidae > Pseudophryne > Pseudophryne corroboree. The sequence continues at coordinate 765,721,174 of NC_086446.1, forward strand.
TGGTTTTTTTTTCTTTCTTTATACATACATACTAGTTACGAGTATACTATCTCTTTATCAACCAGTCTATATATTAGCAGCAGACACAGTACAGTGCGGTAGTTCACGGCTGTGGCTACCTCTGTGTCGGCACTCGGCAGCCCGTCCATAATTGTATATACCACCTAACCGTGGTTTTTTTTTCTTTCTTTATACATACATACTAGTTACGAGTATACTATCTCTTTATCAACCAGTCTATATATTAGCAGCAGACACAGTACAGTGCGGTAGTTCACGGCTGTGGCTACCTCTGTGTCGGCACTCGGCAGCCCGTCCATAATTGTATATACCACCTAACCGTGGTTTTTTTTTCTTTCTTTATACATACATACTAGTTACGAGTATACTATCTCTTTATCAACCAGTCTATATATTAGCAGCAGACACAGTACAGTGCGGTAGTTCACGGCTGTGGCTACCTCTGTGTCGGCACTCGGCAGCCCGTCCATAATTGTATATACCACCTAACCGTGGTTTTTTTTTCTTTCTTTATACATACATACTAGTTACGAGTATACTATCTCTTTATCAACCAGTCTATATATTAGCAGCAGACACAGTACAGTGCGGTAGTTCACGGCTGTGGCTACCTCTGTGTCGGCACTCGGCAGCCCGTCCATAATTGTATATACCACCTAACCGTGGTTTTTTTTTCTTTCTTTATACATACATACTAGTTACGAGTATACTATCTCTTTATCAACCAGTCTATATATTAGCAGCAGACACAGTACAGTGCGGTAGTTCACGGCTGTGGCTACCTCTGTGTCGGCACTCGGCAGCCCGTCCATAATTGTATATACCACCTAACCGTGGTTTTTTTTTTCTTTCTTTATACATACATACTAGTTACGAGTATACTATCTCTTTATCAACCAGTCTATATATTAGCAGCAGACACAGTACAGTGCGGTAGTTCACGGCTGTGGCTACCTCTGTGTCGGCACTCGGCAGCCCGTCCATAATTGTATATACCACCTAACCGTGGTTTTTTTTTTTTTCTTTATACATACATACTAGTTACGAGTATACTATCTCTTTATCAACCAGTCTATATATTAGCAGCAGACACAGTACAGTGCGGTAGTTCACGGCTGTGGCTACCTCTGTGTCGGCACTCGGCAGCCCGTCCATAATTGTATATACCACCTAACCGTGGTTTTTTTTTCTTTCTTTATACATACATACTAGTTACGAGTATACTATCTCTTTATCAACCAGTCTATATATTAGCAGCAGACACAGTACAGTGCGGTAGTTCACGGCTGTGGCTACCTCTGTGTCGGCACTCGGCAGCCCGTCCATAATTGTATACTAGTATCCAATCCATCCATCTCCATTGTTTACCTGAGGTGCCTTTTAGTTGTGCCTATTAAAATATGGAGAACAAAAATGTTGAGGTTCCAAAATTAGGGAAAGATCAAGATCCACTTCCACCTCGTGCTGAAGCTGCTGCCACTAGTCATGGCCGAGACGATGAAATGCCAGCAACGTCGTCTGCCAAGGCCGATGCCCCATGGCATAGTACAGAGCATGTCAAAACCAAAACACCAAATATCAGTAAAAAAAGGACTCCAAAACCTAAAATAAAATTGTCGGAGGAGAAGCGTAAACTTGCCAATATGCCATTTACCACACGGAGTGGCAAGGAACGGCTGAGGCCCTGGCCTATGTTCATGGCTAGTGGTTCAGCTTCACATGAGGATGGAAGCACTCAGCCTCTCGCTAGAAAACTGAAAAGACTCAAGCTGGCAAAAGCACCGCAAAGAACTGTGCGTTCTTTGAAATCCCAAATCCACAAGGAGAGTCCAATTGTGTCGGTTGCGATGCCTGACCTTCCCAACACTGGACGTGAAGAGCATGCGCCTTCCACCATTTGCACGCCCCCTGCAAGTGCTGGAAGGAGCACCCGCAGTCCAGTTCCTGATAGTCAGATTGAAGATGTCAGTGTTGAAGTACACCAGGATGAGGAGGATATGGGTGTTGCTGGCGCTGGGGAGGAAATTGACCAGGAGGATTCTGATGGTCAGGTGGTTTGTTTAAGTCAGGCACCCGGGGAGACACCTGTTGTCCGTGGGAGGAATATGGCCGTTGACATGCCAGGTGAAAATACCAAAAAAATCAGCTCTTCGGTGTGGAGGTATTTCACCAGAAATGCGGACAACAGGTGTCAAGCCGTGTGTTCCCTTTGTCAAGCTGTAATAAGTAGGGGTAAGGACGTTAACCACCTCGGAACATCCTCCCTTATACGTCACCTGCAGCGCATTCATAATAAGTCAGTGACAAGTTCAAAAACTTTGGGTGACAGCGGAAGCAGTCCACTGACCAGTAAATCCCTTCCTCTTGTAACCAAGCTCACGCAAACCACCCCACCAACTCCCTCAGTGTCAATTTCCTCCTTCCCCAGGAATGCCAATAGTCCTGCAGGCCATGTCACTGGCAATTCTGACGAGTCCTCTCCTGCCTGGGATTCCTCCGATGCATCCTTGCGTGTAACGCCTACTGCTGCTGGCGCTGCTGTTGTTGCCGCTGGGAGTCGATGGTCATCCCAGAGGGGAAGTCGTAAGCCCACTTGTACTACTTCCAGTAAGCAATTGACTGTTCAACAGTCCTTTGCGAGGAAGATGAAATATCACAGCAGTCATCCTACTGCAAAGCGGATAACTGAGTCCTTGACAACTATGTTGGTGTTAGACGTGCGTCCGGTATCCGCCGTTAGTTCACAGGGAACTAGACAATTTATTGAGGCAGTGTGCCCCCGTTACCAAATACCATCTAGGTTCCACTTCTCTAGGCAGGCGATACCGAGAATGTACACGGACGTCAGAAAAAGACTCACCAGTGTCCTAAAAAATGCAGTTGTACCCAATGTCCACTTAACCACGGACATGTGGACAAGTGGAGCAGGGCAGGGTCAGGACTATATGACTGTGACAGCCCACTGGGTAGATGTATGGACTCCCGCCGCAAGAACAGCAGCGGCGGCACCAGTAGCAGCATCTCGCAAACGCCAACTCTTTCCTAGGCAGGCTACGCTTTGTATCACCGCTTTCCAGAATACGCACACAGCTGAAAACCTCTTACGGCAACTGAGGAAGATCATCGCGGAATGGCTTACCCCAATTGGACTCTCCTGTGGATTTGTGGCATCGGACAACGCCAGCAATATTGTGTGTGCATTAAATATGGGCAAATTCCAGCACGTCCCATGTTTTGCACATACCTTGAATTTGGTGGTGCAGAATTTTTTAAAAAACGACAGGGGCGTGCAAGAGATGCTGTCGGTGGCCAGAAAAATTGCGGGACACTTTCGGCGTACAGGCACCACGTACAGAAGACTGGAGCACCACCAAAAACTACTGAACCTGCCCTGCCATCATCTGAAGCAAGAAGTGGTAACGAGGTGGAATTCAACCCTATATATGCTTCAGAGGTTGGAGGAGCAGCAAAAGGCCATTCAAGCCTATACAATTGAGCACGATATAGTAGGTGGAATGCACCTGTCTCAAGTGCAGTGGAGAATGATTTCAACGTTGTGCAAGGTTCTGATGCCCTTTGAACTTGCCACACGTGAAGTCAGTTCAGACACTGCCAGCCTGAGTCAGGTCATTCCCCTCATCAGGCTTTTGCAGAAGAAGCTGGAGGCATTGAAGAAGGAGCTAAAAGGGAGCGATTCCGCTAGGCATGTGGGACTTGTGGATGCAGCCCTTAATTCGCTTAACAAGGATTCACGGGTGGTCAATCTGTTGAAATCAGAGCACTACATTTTGGCCACCGTGCTCGATCCTAGATTTAAAGCCTACCTTGGATCTCTCTTTCCGGCAGACACAGGTCTGCTGGGGTTGAAAGACCTGCTGGTGACAAAATTGTCAAGTCAAGCGGAACGCGACCTGTCAACATCTCCTCCTTCACATTCTCCCGCAACTGGGGGTGCGAGGAAAAGGCTCAGAATTCCGAGCCCACCCGCTGGCGGTGATGCAGGGCAGTCTGGAGCGACTGCTGATGCTGACATCTGGTCTGGACTGAAGGACCTGACAACGATTACGGACATGTCGTCTACTGTCACTGCATATGATTCTCTCAACATTGATAGAATGGTGGAGGATTATATGAGTGACCGCATCCAAGTAGGCACGTCACACAGTCCGTACTTATACTGGCAGGAAAAAGAGGCAATTTGGAGGCCCTTGCACAAACTGGCTTTATTCTACCTAAGTTGCCCTCCCACAAGTGTGTACTCCGAAAGAGTGTTTAGTGCCGCCGCTCACCTTGTCAGCAATCGGCGTACGAGGTTACATCCAGAAAATGTGGAGAAGATGATGTTCATTAAAATGAATTATAATCAATTCCTCCGCGGAGACATTGACCAGCAGCAATTGCCTCCACAAAGTACACAGGGAGCTGAGATGGTGGATTCCAGTGGGGACGAATTGATAATCTGTGAGGAGGGGGATGTACACGGTGATATATCGGAGGGTGAAGATGAGGTGGACATCTTGCCTCTGTAGAGCCAGTTTGTGCAAGGAGAGATTAATTGCTTCTTTTTTGGGGGGGGTCCAAACCAACCCGTCATATCAGTCACAGTCGTGTGGCAGACCCTGTCACTGAAATGATGGGTTGGTTAAAGTGTGCATGTCCTGTTTTGTTTATACAACATAAGGGTGGGTGGGAGGGCCCAAGGACAATTCCATCTTGCACCTCTTTTTTCTTTTCTTTTTCTTTGCATCATGTGCTGATTGGGGAGGGTTTTTTGGAAGGGACATCCTGCGTGACACTGCAGTGCCACTCCTAGATGGGCCCGGTGTTTGTGTCGGCCACTAGGGTCGCTAATCTTACTCACACAGTCAGCTACCTCATTGCGCCTCTTTTTTTCTTTGCGTCATGTGCTGTTTGGGGAGTGTTTTTTGGAAGGGACATCCTGCGTGACACTGCAGTGCCACTCCTAGATGGGCCCGGTGTTTGTGTCGGCCACTAGGGTCGCTAATCTTACTCACACAGCTACCTCATTGCGCCTCTTTTTTTCTTTGCGTCATGTGCTGTTTGGGGAGGGTTTTTTGGAAGGGACATCCTGCGTGACACTGCAGTGCCACTCCTAGATGGGCCCGGTGTTTGTGTCGGCCACTAGGGTCGCTTATCTTACTCACACAGCGACCTCGGTGCAAATTTTAGGACTAAAAATAATATTGTGAGGTGTGAGGTATTCAGAATAGACTGAAAATGAGTGTAAATTATGGTTTTTGAGGTTAATAATACTTTGGGATCAAAATGACCCCCAAATTCTATGATTTAAGCTGTTTTTTAGTGTTTTTTGAAAAAAACACCCGAATCCAAAACACACCCGAATCCGACAAAAAAAATTCGGTGAGGTTTTGCCAAAACGCGTTCGAACCCAAAACACGGCCGCGGAACCGAACCCAAAACCAAAACACAAAACCCGAAAAATTTCAGGCGCTCATCTCTAGATGGAACCTGACAATAATTATGTCTAAGTTTGGTTTGTGTTGGGAGGGGTGTATCAAACTTCAGGCAGCTAGATTACTGATAGGTTATTCCGGTTCTTGAGTAATCCTATATGATAAAAGGCTAAGCTGCTCCTCATCTCTAGGGGGGTATACAAGTGTTGTGTGCGCCGGCAGCCACTAGATGGTGCACAATGGAGCAATACAATTGTTGAGCCGTTTGGGCTGCGCACAGCACACATGTTGACTGGCTGGTGACTAGTTTGTGTATATTCTACAAGTACAGACGCTTTAGCATCAAGGTCAATCAAGGTAAGAGTAGAGTGGCACTGCTTTGGCTGGGGGTGCTGAGGTTAATGCAGATGCCCTTGCAAGATGCAGTACCCCAGCAGCTTAGCGTTAACGTGTCTGATAGCTAATAAGAGTAAAAACATGTGAAAAGGGGATATATGAAAGGACATTGCTTGTAATGCCATCGTACCCACCAGGACTGTTGTTGGATTTTTTTCACACAGTCCAATAATATATAATTGTGGGTTTATTGGCTATGCCAACATACTGGACCACCCTTCTCCATTCCATTACCTTTTCCTGACGTTTCCCTTAATTCCGCACAGAATAACACACACATACAGTAAGTAGGACCATCTTCATGCTTCCACAGAGCCACCCAGGAAAGCCCAGCACATTTCCTAGACACTTTTGGTCACCATGGGGTATATGCAGGGGTGCTGGAATGTTTTGAGGATGGGGGTGGCGTAGATTAAAATAAATTTTGGCACTAACCCCCCCCAAACCTCCCCACCCCCCAGTGTGAGTGAGCGTTTACCTCTGGGCGACTCCTCCGGTAAAAACAGTGTGCTGCCGCTGCCTGCTATACCCCATGTCCTGCTAGCCGGCTCTTCACAGATGCATTACTGGGAGGAGGCAGGGATGTCCCAGAAGGCTTAGTATGGCCTCGCCTCCTCCCAGTAATGCATCTGTGAAGAGCCGGCTAGCAGGACATGGGGTATAGCAGGCAGCGGCAGCACACTGTTTTTACAGGAGGAGACGCCCACGGGGATCCAGGGGTAAGCGCTTCCCCTCACCCGCACCTCCGTCACGTTTGGGTGGGGGGGGCATGTTGCCCCCTTGCCCCACCCCCGTTCCGACTCCTCTGGGTATATGTAATAGAGAGTTTGCAGGAGGTGCGGGATGTCGGCCGTATTTTTAAAGCAGTAATCATTGGCATGGCAAAACCAACC